>NC_052503.1:56878301-57054128 GCF_016617805.1 Bactrocera tryoni
GCGTTGCGACGATTGTTTGAATTAAAATGAAACTTTGGGTAAACTATAAGTAAATCTATAGGTAAATCTATGAATACAGCAAACAACAACCATTTTCTGCTGGACTGATTTGAATCATGTGTGGCAAAAAATGTATCAGCTTCGAAAATGTGCGCATGTTACAAATTTTCGAAGCGTAAACAATGGAAATTGCATCGAATACGTACATATATACATACATATATACATACAATTGTTGTATGTATATACTCGATGGAATTTTCATTATACATATAACATATGTACATACATACATACACACATACATACATACATACATGTATATACAAACATATGTACATACATATTTGAAATAGAACAAAAGTGCACTAGTAAATCAGTGTTTAGGGGATGATATATGTATGTACAAACCAAACTCTGTCGATCATTTCAATCATTGAAGCATGAGTTTGCATCACTTTGGGTATTTTCTGCTGATACGAACGTTCATAAACAAATCAGGTATAAGCTGATCGCTTAGTGATTCAAAGTTGTTCTCTATCGCTGATTTGAAGACAAACAGTGCGCTTCGTGTACATGAACTGAACTGACAGAATCAGACAGAGTAACGGACATGCACAGAACAAAGTGTTTATTATGTAAAAATTACCACAAATGCGGAAAATAGCTACAGATTTCTTCTATCACCTATACATAGTTTTTTGTTATGAGGGTTTTTGGTAAAAAAAAAACAGCGATAGATATATTACGGTTTTATTATTTTATTAACTAGAGAGTACCTTAAAATGTTACTGTCGATGTTTTTCGGCGATATTTTGTTTTCGGAGTATCTCTTAACAATGTCTAGCAGTAATCGGCAAGCAAACTGGCACTCCACTCACCTTGGTACCGTGTCCCCATTGCAGAAATGTCTTGGTGGAACCGTTCCCATGTTCGTCACTGACGGAACCTAAACTCTCGGGGAAAAAATCGAGATGGGAGTTCCAGAAAGTGAATTTTAAGGGACATGTTGCAACTCATTTTTTTATAGGCAGTAAGCAGTTCAGTCACAAGATCTTTGTAATTGTCAGCTTTCACATTTCCAAAAAACTCTCGTGCCTTAGGATCGTAGGATCGTAGCTCAGTTTTATTGAGCATTTCCTCAAATGTTTTATCTTTCATTAGTTCTCTTATTTGCGGACCTACAAATATGCCCTCCTTAATTTTTGCTTCGCTGACTCTTGGAAATTTTTGTTTCAGATACAAGAACCCTCTTCCCCCTTTCTATTCATTGCCTTCACAAAATTCTTCATTAAACACAATTTAATATGCAAAGGTAGAGGCTAGAGGTTCACTGATAACTTTTTTTTGTCCCGGAGTGAGTGGCTAAAGTACTGGCCACTGTTTCTGTACATAATAACACGGCTCGCACGGGTATCTCATTCGCAAAGGAAGCAACAATATTTTGCATTCCAAGAAGGAAGGCTATGAACAAATGCCGCCTTTAAACTAATTTTAGAGGAATCAATGAATAGACGCCAATCACGTGGATCATGTCTCTGCCCTGCCCCTGCGTTAAACAAAAGGTCAACTTCTGCACAGTACACTAGGTCCCCTTCTTAAAGAAAGCAATTTGTGAGGTCTTTCTGCCTTTTGCTGTAAAAAGTAATATTTACATCACTTTGAAGAAGGTTCCAACTTTTTAGTCTGGATGCTACAAGTTCGGACTGCGATTTTGAAAGGCTTAGATCTCGAACTACGTCATTAAGTTCACCCTGTGAAATCAGATGCGGCACTGCTAAATATCCTGGTAAATCAAATAAAGGATCTGTTGTAATTTCCTTTGCGGTTTCTGTAACATGACTTGAAGAGCTAGTCGATTCTAGTTCTTCATCGAACCTCCAAGATTATTGTGCTTTTGAAATAGGACGTTGTTCACTGTGCTTGACAGGTCTTAAAGCTGATGATAAATTACAGTACTCAACCGTTTGTTTAGAATTCGGTTCAACACCTTTAATATTCGTGAGGCAAAAATAGCAGTCTGTAACATGGTCTTAGGTTCTCTCCAAACAATTGGCACTGTAAAGGGCATTTTACGATTTGAACCTTTTAACCAAGCTGTTAACAATGTTACACAAGTTTTACAACAGATATGAGGGGCCCATGCTTTGTTTTGGTCCCCAACTTTAACACCAAAATACAGTTCGTAAGCTTTTAGCACAAGCGGAATAAAATTACGTTTTTACGATTTAAAAGTTAGTTCTCCGCACACATAACAAAAACTGTTGGCACTATTTACGCACTGCCTAGGCATTGTACCTAAAAATCTTAAACACAGTAATTTTAGAATCGTAAAAGAATGTGAACCCAAAAACGTTTTCCTATCCAAACATAGAACACGTAAACAGATTCGGACACCGTTAGTCTACTGATAAATTTTGTAAAATAAAATTAACGTAAAATATGTTGTTTACTTCAAACAAGTAGACAGAACCGGTCTAAACCGGATAGATCCCTGATCGTATGAAAATATGAGATAATGCTAAGATGAAATTTTATGTATTGTAAAATCTAAAGCCGCAGATTACAGAATTTCTGTAGGTGATAGAAAAATTCTGTTTTCAGATTTGATTTCAGGTTATCAAACTAGATTAGAAACAAATAAGAATTTTCATGTCACAATTATGTGTATTAAGTATGCTAACCGCTATAAGTCACTCATAATTCCCGTCCTGCTTTATGGTGCAGAGGCTTGGACGATGTCAACAACTGATGAGTCGACGTTGCGAGTTTTCGAGAGAAAAGTTCTGCGAAAGATTTATGGTCCTTTGCGCGTTGGCCACAGCGAACATCGCATTCGATGGAACGACGAGCTGTATGAAATATATGACGACATTGATATAGTTCAGCGAATTAAAAGACAGCGGCAACGCTGGCTAGGTCATGTTGTCCGAATGGACGAAAACACTCCAGCTCTGAGAGCATTCGACGCTGTACCCGCCGGGGGAAGCAGAGGAAGAGGAAGACCTCCACTCCGTTGGAAGAATCAGGTGGAGAAGGACCTGGCTACGCTTGGAATATCCAATTGGCGCCACGTAGCGAAAAGAAGAAACGACTGGCGCGCTGTTGTTAACTCGGCTATAATCGCTTTAGCGGTGTCTACGCCAATTAAGAAGAAGAAGTATGCATACACATTATATGAATCTCCCGTTATCGGTGTTGTATTTTTACGATTTTGACGCTGTCGGTATTATAAGGACGTTTCCACACTGCTTTTATCGAGCAATGTACATACATGTGTAAGTAATTTGACCAATTTGATGCATTAAAGATTCTCTTTAACCTCTTTCGTGGTAGTCAAAGCTTGTCTGCTTCTACAAATTATAATAAAATCTCTTGTGCATTCTGTTACTGAGTTGTCATAGACATTATTTTCTGCGTTCATAATATTTCATAATTTTCGTAATATTTCATAATAATTAATATCTTTTCACATTACAATTTCGAAGTAACGAAGTCCAGTTAAGGCATACAATTTTCAACTCCTTGCTCCGGACTTAAACTTTTTGGACTATTAAAGTTTTTGGATATATTCATAAGATCTTAACACATACATATATGCACATACATATGTATATCTATATTTTCTTCCATATGGTCTCGTTATTTCGAGATATGGTTTGCCGATCTTAAAGTGATTATTTGAACCTTGGCGACTTTTCATTAATTTTTCTAAATTAGAAAAGCAATCTTATATGAGTTGGAGGATCCAACAATCTATATTTTTCACTTTTTTGGCCAAACTAACTTTTAAAGATTTGAAAGTAGGAGCTTTTGTCTTACCACAAGGGTGTCAAATAGCCAATAACTAGCCAAACTCTATAACTACCTGTAATTATAGAGACACGAACATTGCCAAGCTCAAGATCACTATCTAGCTCACTATCACTATACCTTATTCCCGGGCCAAGCGGTCTGCGATAATATAGTCAATTGGTCAATTCTTGCTGAACTCCAAGGACCAGCATTCCAACAGTAAACTATAAGAAGAAAATCATACTATAGATTTCATTATCACTTATATTTAGACGGACGTATTGACTTAATCGTATAAGTAGACCTATATAACCTAAATACTTTGAAATATCATATAATAAAGACCTGAGCAAAATGTTTGTTAATATAATATTTAGATTCACTCTCAAATTCATAGATTTCATTTCTCATTTCGACTAAAATATAAGTGTGTTCAATTTCTTTGCAATATTCTTATTTATTTATCTTAATGTTGAATTTAAAAAAGGCAACAAGTGCGAGCCTGTCAAGTTGTTTAATCAGTTGTTAAGCGATTTATTACCACTTATTGGAAAAACTTTCTCACTAAAATAAGAGTGTACACTTACCCAGTTCTTATCACAATATTGTGCGTTTATGTCCTTTTTTATTGCTTAACATTTCCCCCACCACAATGATGTAAATTTGATCAACGCAATTTATTTCCAGCCCATTTCTTAGTCCGACAGTGGCGTAGCGCTACGGGCCTTTTAGCGAATAACCCCTATTGTTTGCTCCAATTTTCTTGTTACTGCAATTTTTCTAGCTCAATGTCAGCTCTGCTTAACACTCCTAAACAATATTTTATCCTTTCGCCATCATCCCTATGCAAAGGTTAGGCGGCAGGCCTTAGACATCCTCCACTATTACCACTTCTGTCAACTGTTCGGCAGCTGATAAAGTCGGCGCACTTAAAAGCCACAACATTGACTCTCGAACTAACAAAGTGTGTTAGTCACCTTGGATGAGTTTACGTGTATGTCTGTACGTTCGTATAATGACATCCGCTGCTATAGTAGCCTACCAGCTTTTCTGTTGCTTGGCTGACTCTTTGGTGTTTGTTGAATAAAAGACTGGAGAATCGAAGCAGAAAAAAGGGACGTGTTTAATCGTGTGCATAATTGTCGAGGAGCGCGTGCGGACGGAGAGGCTTACATAGAGTGCACAGCACCCATTGCGTTGTAGCTGCTGTAGGACCAATTTTCGTTGGGCCTACATTGTATGTGTCACACGGTTGCTTTGTGGTTGCGGTAACGCTTTACTGATTTCACCCTTACAAGCCTCATAGGCCACACAATCTGTTGGGGATTCGCCCACTTTACGGTGTATTAAACTGTTGCCAACCTTTTGACACTCTGTTGAGGGAAAATTTTGCAGCTGCACTATTCACAATTTTTGTTTGCGCCCACACAAAGGGTCAGATGGACATGTATACTTTGACTTTCTGCAACATTCACACTGTTGAAACTTCTTTTATTCAGTTAACCAGATTGGTCACTTATTAATTCGATTAATTACTTTGGCACCGTAGTTTAACTTTGCCGTTTAGAAAATGAGGTCATTGCCTATAAGACACCTCACAATTAACTACTTAAATCAGTTGACGAAAATTTTATATTTGTATCTACATTACAATCCGAAACTCCCGCATGTTAGTAATCACAGCTGCCCAACAGAACTCCATCTTAGCGTGATCAAAACACTCGCCAAAAGATTATACCATATTAACTGCTTTAAGAGATTGGACTTTAAGTCATTTTTACAGGTTCAGATTCAGTAAAGATGCAAGTAGGAGCTCAACAGTTTCCATATTGGATAATCTTCTATTTCATTTGGTCAAAATTATGCGTCATGGAAAGAAGGAAAGACCAATTCTGATTGTTACAGACCTAACGTCCTCACAATAGTAAGCAGTAGTGTTGAGAAACTATTAAGACGTAATACATTGGAGAACCTGTGATAACGACATCGGAAGTGCGCTCATTTCAAAAGCTCTGAATTGTGATTTTAAAATTGCTCGGTTCTCATATGCCAACAATTGAAAGCCTATGTAAGCGAAATTCTAATTAATCTTATGAACATCGTCAACTTCTCGATGATCGTTTAATACCATGTTCAGACCGACACTTAATCACACGATTTTGGCGGTTGAATGGATTATCCCACTAATCTTAAAAATTTATCAAGATTTCGCCATACAAAAATGACAGTTCCAAATCACTTCATTGAAAGGATTTGAAACTGATCCACGCTAAATCTCTCTGTGCGACTCTGATTTTGCGCAATCTACTTGTCAGCACTAGAAATCTGTTACATTATCACAGCTGATTTAGACACTACAAAGGGAAAAAAATGTAAGCAAACAAATTTTTTTTAAAGCAATGAATCTAATTTCATCTGAAAATCGACTTAACAAATGAAAAAATGCATCCATTATTTCTATTATATGGAAAATATTAAAAAAAGCCGTATTTTTATTTCAAAATACTATATGACAATCTTTTCTTTTGATAAATATTAAGCGATGTGAATTATTGAACGACAATAACAGCTGTTTTTTGATCTTTCTAACGGCAGTGAGAACACTGTTGGGTTATGAAATGCTTAAATATAATCTAATCTTTTAAATTTTCGGTCTGAACATGGTATAAGGGTGGTTTATAAGCAGATTTCCGTCGCGAAGGAATTGACACTACGCATATCAAAGCAAGCTTTACGTGCTTTAAAAAACGTTTTGGACAGCTCTTTAAAAACTACAGTCGCAAAATTTATGAATTATGTAACAATACGAATGTACTTATGTATATTCCTAATTTTCTGTGGGATACATAAAAATTACTTATTCCCAATTCAAGTTAACGCAATCACAGCGAAGATACTCAATGTCGCATTAAATTCACTCATTTGCCTCCACTTTCATCCTCGCAAATATTATTTGCTTGTCTAGCACTCTTTTCGACGAGATTGGGAGGTATGCGGTGCAATGTAAGGTAACAATTGGAAGCGCTAGTTCTTCTTCATCTCCTCATAAACACCAAAAAAATGCCGAAATAGATTTCGGCTCATTGACAGTTAGCTCAGGATGCTAAGGGTGCTGATAACTAGGAACTCCTTAATTTTTTGCACGGCGCAACCGAAAAAGTTAGCATGAACTTGACATACTCAATGTAACTTTGATCTATTTACCGCAGGTGGCTCGTACAACGTTATAGGTGCGTGTTTATGAGTTTTATTTTTGGAGTACGAGCACATTTTCAGCGCTGCTCCCCACTTTGCGTCAAGACACCTTACCTAAGGAGAAAACCCTGTTCTCCTGAGTGCCATTACAATATCACAATTTATTGCAAATATTTGTTGTTACACACTTACACACGAACTTACCTATTCGGTCTACTATAAATGTAGTCTCTACAAAAACCTGAACTGGAGTATAAAAAGTTTTGTAAAAAAACGAATAAAATCACCAAATTTGCTTTGCTAATGTTTATGCTAACATTTTTGTTATTTTCCGCTGTTGTCCTTATGCTCGTCGCTGCTGTGTCAGGGATTTACAAGAGCCGCCCCACAACTCTCCGTGCGCATACTTAGTTAATGGCTCTTATTGTCAGTCTCTCAACGACAAGATGGGATTCGAGCGTTTTCATCGCTTTTATTTTCAGTTTGATCTACTTATGTAAATTCAGTGCTAAAATGTTTACATTTTGTGCCGCTTCCCTGAGTAAAGCCACAAGTTCCGTCCGAGTTGAGCTACGTAGCTGATATAAAGTTCGGTGAAACGAAAATTCGGCAAACGTAGAAGCGACAAAATGTTTGCGAATATGTCTACGCTGCTAAATGTCGCATAATTGACGCATAATATTAGCTTATTAGGATACTTAAAAGATGTAGCGTAACGTCATAAGCGGCTGTGAAGATACTTACAGTTTTTGTCACATATCGAAATTTGTATACCTGCAGGAATTTTAAGTTCGAGTACTTTTTATACCATTTACAACTTTTTCCTCCACCCAGATCATTATTAATGATTATACCGATCTACAGTGATTTGATTGCCTTAGATAGTATCTTCTTCTTTACTGGCGTAGACACCGCTTACGAGGTTATAGCAACGGAGTGGAGACCTTCCTTTTCCTCTGCTTTCCCGGGGGGTACTGCGTCGAATACTTTCAGAGCTGGAGTGTTTTCGTCCATCCGGACGACATGACCTAGCCAGCGTAGCCGCTGTCTCTTAATTCGCTGAACTATGTCAATGTCGTCGTATATCTCATACAGCCCTTCGTTCCATCGAATGCGATACTCTCGAAGTTATAACTGTCAATAGTGATGTGGGAGCAAAGTCGCGAGTGCGGCGACTGTTTATTTGATGACAGGAGATACTATATTTCGTCTTGCCCTAGTTTACTACCAGACCCATTTGCTTCACTTCCTTATCCATTCTGGAGAAAGCGGAACTAATGCCGCGGTTGTTGAGGCCAATGATATCAACATCATCGGCGTACATCAGCAACTGCACACTCTTATATGTAGAAGATGGTATCTTCTCTATTTAGTTCTGCAGCTCGAACTATTTTCTCCAAGAGAAGATTGAAAAAGTCGCGCGATAGGTAGATGACTTGTCTGAAACCTCGTTTGGTATGGAACGGCTCAGAGATGTCCTTCCCGATCCTGACGGAGCTTTTGGTATTGCTCAACGTAAGTTATACAGCCGTATTAGGTTCACGTGGAAAGCAAATTCAGACAACGCGGCATAAAGGCAGCTCCTTTTCTTGCTGGCATAAAAAACTTTGAAATCGACGAAGAGGTGGTGTGTGTCGATCCTCTTTTCAGGGGTCTTTTCCAAGATTTGGCGCATGGTGAATATCTGGTCAGATGTTTATTTTCCAGGCCTTAGCCTCACTGAAAAGGTTCAATCAGTTTTTTGACGGTGGGCTTTAATCTTTCACACAATACTCTCGATGGAACCTTATACGCGAAGTTGAAGAGGCTTATCCCACGGTAGCTGGCGCAGATTGTGGGGTCTCCCTTTTTGTGGATTGGGCTTCTTATCAGTTCTTCGCCACCGTGTTTGAATAGCTCGGCCGGCAATCCATCGGCCCCCGCGGCTTTGTTGTTCTTCAGACGGATAATTGTTATTCGAACTTCTTTATGGTCGGGCAATGGAACGTCTGCTCCATCGTCATCGAATCATGTTCCCCATCTCCTAGTGTTATGCTTCACTGCCATTCTGCAGGCTGGAGAAGTGTTCTTTCCATAATTTTAGTATGCTTTGGGCATCAATCGCTAGATCACCTCTGTGTGTTCTACAGGAGTATGCCCCTGTCTTGAAACGTTCTGTTAGTCGCCGCATCTTTTCGAAAAATTATCGAGCATTACCAGCTGTTCTTTTGCATTTTCCGAAAACCAATGGTTTCTTTTGCAGCTGTAAGAAAGGAAATTGAAATGACGTCCCACAGTACTCTGTCGTCACAACGTCCTTCTCTTCCGTGATGCGAATTGTAGCTAGACATTCATCCCCCGGGGTGAATGTCAGTACTCGGCGACGGAATCTATCTTCCACCACGCCTCCCACACCGAATTTGCCTCCTTTATAAGGCCGCTGTAGTAAATGGACCTACTCGGACAGGTAAGTAAGATGTTATTACGCCCACTTTTCGAAATTCTAATTTAAGTTTACAAGTGGATTCGAAATGGTATAAAAACCCTAATATGGATAAACTATGTATATAAATATATATGTGCATGTAGCCTATATAATTCTCGGTGAATTGATAGTCGGACATATAAATATTTTTAAAGTATTAAAATATTGAGAATTCACTTAGAATATTAGTTGACCTCGTTGAATTTAACGAAAGGATTTTCTGAAAATCAAAACGTATACCACGATTCCAAGACGACGCACTCACAGCATTGCCGAAGAAGCAATAACTGAAGGGAAGTGAATTGTAAATAACGCAAACGATTCTCACAATAATTCTAAAATAACAAATCAGATATACATATGTACATATGTATAACAACTACATCCGAATTCATATGCGACGGAGAAAAATCAGTTATTTCCATAATGAAATGCGGTTGCCTTAGGACGTTTACAACTACTCGTATACATATGTATGTTGTATATTTGTAAGTGAGCACATATAATCAATTTCAGGACAATATAGCAAATTAAGCCCGAGGTTATTTGGATAGGTGCTGGAATGATATTGCTCGCAACATAAATATGAATATTTGGTTTTGTGCGTTGGGAGCTGTGATTGTCGGCTGGAGGCGTCGCAAAAGGGTTGCCCTTGTTGATGCGGTGTGCAGCAAGTAAATAAATAAACAAACAAACAATTGGGGATGTTAAGCGTAGAGGCGGAAAGGTTTACAATGAAAAAAATGTTTAATAAAATGAATTTCAGTGAAAAATAAGTTAAAGTGGCCCATATTCCAGATTGATTTATGTATTGGCAAGAAAAATAGTAGCGCTGTTTACTTTCGATTTTCACATTTCCTTCGACAAAAAAGGTATACGAGTTGAAAAGAACAATGTGAGAATGATAAATATATTGAAATCAATAAGTAAGAAAAAGCGCCAATGAAATAATATCAACTGAAAGCATAATTTCCTCTTAGGCGCGAAATATAAAATTTGCTTATATACATACGTACTTATGTACATATGTATATTCTGTAGTATGATCGAGACGAAAATTGAGATGTTATGATGAAACGTGTCATTCTGAGGGGATTGGTACTGTAGAAGGGCGAATCGGGACATTGACTCTCCTCAGCAAAAGCTTTAAAGGTCTATAACTAAGTTAGAAATTAAGCTGTAAGAAATCTGTGATTTCGATTTTATGAGTTTTCGTTTGCAAGGACGGACGCATAGACATCCAGAATTCCACCAGTATCTTATATCAGATATACATACATGTATGTATTTTTGTATGTATGTTTGTATGTATGTATGTATATAACTCTATTTATCTTGATTAGAATTCGGTACTACAAGTGTAATTATTGTACATAAATCGTACACAATAGTCAAAGGAAAGTATTATACACAAAACTAAATATCATTGACTACTGAATTGAAGTTTATTGAACGTTATTAAAAGAAATAACTTATGTTAAACTTGAGATCATCATATTATATGGACAGTTAGGAAGGTATATTATGTGCAGTGATGATCCAAAAATTTAGTGACCCTTATACGACTAAATAGCTTTTATCAACATTAGTAGGAGTGATGTTGAATTATGGCTCTATAATTTTCTGAGGCAGGATAAAATGAATATCAAATTTTTACCTTAAGAAGTGAAATTGAGATTCATGTAATGATCTTCCTCCTAATTGATTAAGGCTCATCAGCCTTCCTACTCGTTTACCGTGGTTATTTTAACGGTTAAACAACTAATAGGCTCAACCTCAACCTTCTTTCTACTGTTAAATTTAACATTCCCTCGATGGTATTAAGTCCTCATCTCTTACGTCAGATTTATAAGTCTCGTTCCAGATAAACTGATGCGCTTCTCGAAAAAACAACATTGTGTTAATGTACAGATTTTATAATCAGCTGATTAGTTTAGAACCGTTGATGAATATTGTGAAGCTTTAACTCTAAATGGACTCCCGCTTATTTATCTACGACTAAACGGAAAAAACAGTACGTACTGTACCTGATGATTAATTTTTTAATGACCAAGAGTTTGAAGCAAGGACAAACTCTCTCCAAATGCAAAGAATTTACATTTCAGAAAAATGTTTGCTTCTCAATAATTTTGTTGTTGGAATGGTTTGTAGTTAAAAGCTTTTGTTGTTGTTGTTAAATTTCAATTCTATTATGTGAATAACAACAATAAAAAGGTTTTCAATTTATTACATCACTAAGGGTATTCACTGCCGATTGTTTGGGTTATTGTTATTTTCTCGTATTTTGGTAATATATTTAGACCAAGGTAATTCAAGGAGCGAACATGAAATGTAAACAATTCGCCATAAAAAGCGCCAACGGCACATCATTTTGCCAACAAACAATGCTTACCAACAGACGTACATACATATGTATGTACATATGTATTTGAATGAATGTGTATGAGTGCGATAAATACAATTGTAGATGGCGTTGGAGTAAAACAATAGAGCTCGAATTGGAAACCAAGCAAATTGAATTCTTGTCCGCCTCTTCACTCTTCCCATTAACTTAGCCGAATTTTCTTTCGACTGACTGTTTTTTCTAAGCATGTTTTCTTTACATTTTTTCATTGTTTGCTTACCATTTAGCAATAACGCACAGCAATCGCCGAAACCGCGACACACAAAGAAAGCAAAACCACTCAAGGCGCCTAATCGATTTTGCCCGAATATTTCTCGCCTGTGTCATACAATTGTGCACACCATATTTGGGGCAGGACTCAAATGATTCAGTTTGTGAACGACGGAAAACCGAAGATCGAATCAGCTGATACGGCTTATCTTATGATATCACAATGTCTTTAAACACACGTCACCGCTTCTACCCTCCGTAACGTGTGATATCCGCGAAAATTGCATTTTTCCCCGTAGAATGAGTCAGCTGATTGCTCTTTTACAACGTAGGGTTTCCTGTCTCTATTGTCCTATTTGAAAACTTCTTAAATTAACTCAAAATCACAGTCGCATACATTTATTTATAAATGGATAGTATATTTTCAAGAGTTGGATTTTAGCTTTGATCTTTTACTCTATGGAAAAATATAAGTTGTTATGTATTATGTACGTTTTTAATATCGGGAAACACATATGTATACATATTTCGAAAATGGAAACAAGTCGCTTTCACAAATCGCCATTTTTTCAATGATAGTAAGGACAGGCTCTTTTGCTCTCCACTTCTTTTAGCCAAGTGATTAAAAGATTAATTAAATATTCATAGACACTTCAGCCGGTAACAATTCAAAAATGCTAAAAACTACCGAAGTAAAGATGTCAGCGGGTCAAAATTTTTACATTCTAATTACATTTTAATCTGTGTGTTGATGTTAATCAAATTAATAATAGCCACTAAGTACATTGCTATGGACCTTAGATATCCATTTAACGTTCAGACATATAATAATTTTAGAAAATTATGCTTTCTAAAGATTATCTCTTTCAAATGTTAGCTACACGTGTGATGTTTTACTCCAGGGCCTGAATCGGGATTGTCCGCATAGACTTTAGACTTTACATATCCTCACAGGAAAAAGTCTAACGGTGTGATATAATACGATCTTGGTGACCAATCGACCGGTCCCAAACGTAAAATTATTTGCAAACCGAAGTGTTCCTTCAAAAAATCCATTGAATGATGCGATATGGGTATCTTGTTGATACCAAATCAGATCACGAGCTTCAAGTCGGTTAACATGGCGCGATAACAGTCACGTTCTCACCAGCATCATTTTTCAAGCAATATGGACCGATAATTCCAACGGCCACAAACCACACTAAATCGCTAGTTTTCCGGATTAAATAGCAGCTCTTGAATCTCTTAGGGTTGCTCTTCGTCCCAAATGCGGCAATTTTGCTTGTTTCCATATCCATATTGAGCCAGAAATGGGCCTCATTGCTAAACAAAATTTGACTCGAAAACTTCGAATCTTCTTGGAACTTTTGAAGGGCCCACAGAACGAAACTATGTGGCTTGGGAAGGTCGAACGGCTTGACTTCTTGCCCAAGTTGTATTTTGTACGCTTTCAATTTAAGATTTCGACGCAAACTGTTGCAAGTCGTTCCATACGTCAATCCAAGTTGCTGCGAACGACGCCGAATCGACTCACCACGGTTTTTGTGGCCATTCTCAGCTACGGCTGCTATATTTTCTTTACTGCATTCTCAACGTGGTCTATTCGGTCAAATATTATCCAATAATGATTGGTGAGTCTCAAAATGGGTGATGGTGTACACTCAATAGGCTGAATAGGCTCAAAATATATTTTCTATCTTTTTTGCTTAAAATTATTTCATGAAGTACTTTCCTATAAGCCATAATATATGTACATATACGGGCACAGGTATTTAGACAACAGTACGACTTCAAGGCAGCGGGCTTCCAGTTGCCGTTAAATTAAAATCATTTCTGATTAAAAAAAATCTAATTTTGCCAACGACAATAAACAGATGTAGTGTTGCCACTATTATGTGAAATGTAAAATTATTCAAAGCTCTGACGAGTCTAACGTTATTTTGCCAACAGAAGCATGAAATAGCTCTTACATATATATCATTTTTAATAACAATGAACAAGTTAAAACAATGAAACGACCTATTTACTTACATATTTTTCCCATACAAAATGTCACTTTGAACAAAATATTAAAATTCCATTCAAGCGAACAGTTTTAGTACAGAAGAAACGAGGTTGTATACATCAGCTGTTTGATATATCGCTGCCGTCTTCAAAATGTTCAGGAAGCTGGCTTCAAGACGACATATGCAGACAAGGAAATTTCGCTGTCGTGTATTTGCGTTCAAATCATAATTGAGTCAATATGCACATGCCCGTCCGTCCGTGGAGGCAGCATTTAGTTCCCGATAACTGCAGTTAATGTTCGTAGTTGTTGATATTTCTGCCTGAATTGATTGAGATAAAAGGTTAGTAGCTAAGCAATAATGCGGCTAAAGGCAACAAATGCGACCATGCAAACCTCTACATACATACATACATATGTATGTATGTATATATGTATATAGGTGAACTACGTGTAATCGTGTTGAAATAATGGAAGTGGTAAATTATTGCCCTCCATTTGGAAGTTAATCGATTGTGTCGACTAAAGATGAAGCCATTAAATTATGGTTTGCATCATAAGTGGTATAAATATTTAAGTACACATCTGTGTAGTGTAGGATTCTTGTACATACATACATACACATGTGTATGTATTGTCTAATACATTTATTAAAATTAATATCAATTAAGTAGTGCTTATTGTAGAACTTCAAAGCACATTCTATAAAGGGCTTTGTATGGACAGAAGGTCTTGCATTTAGTGACCGATTAAAGTTTAATATTTCATGCACTTACCAAAAAATTTAAATATTTTTGCCTTTTACAGATATTTAAGTATTATACTTTCAATATATGTATGTACATAGATCTAGGTGTATACAAATAGAATTCCAAATCTATTAACCAACATATAGTACATAAACTTTTATTGAATTTAATTTTTTTAAGTTTTTACTCATTTTAAAGGAAAATGCATGACTTACAATTATTGAAATACAAAAGAAAAATAAGTAACAAATAAATTTACTTAACTATAAGAAATTCAATACTTTAACATAATAATTTGCAGCCTCATTCATATTGTCGTCATATGAACTTTAAGTCTGGAGACAAGTAGATCATCTAAGATTAATCTGAATTAAATAATCGCCATTACATGAGGAAATGTAACCAATGTTCATACTATAATGCCATGCCATAATGAGTCTAAATGGGTATTAATATACTAAAATTTTTATAAAATAAAATTAATTTAATTTACTTGAAAGCACTAGACCAAATGCTAACTTTTCCTGGTTTCCATTTGCTTTGATTATATTTGAAAGTTATTTGATTAATTTTTCACACAGCATAATAGACTCCATTTTAGACCATAATTTGTGGTTTATTTGACCACCTCTTAATTGAATTAATTGATGTACAGTAATTGCAATTGTAACACAAGCTTAGCAGAGTCATCACCAGATACTCACGAAATATGTGCTTATAATTAGATCTATCTGAACTTGGATCTAGAGAGCAATGTAAGATAAAGTTATCCTTACTTTAGTCTCTAGATAACTCTCAATTTGTTCTTTTCTTGACAGCTGCTTATTATGCAGTGAATTTTATTTCTTCGTTCGCAGCATATTAAATTAGTTGGTTCTTATAGGCCAGCTCGATAATGTTTACAGCTTCTATTACCGAAAAATGTAGTTCTAATTATGGTTAAAATCGTTAAATTTAGGTTTTGCTATATGTTTGGTAGGATTGGCAGGGAATTATCTACTGTTAATAATTGGGCCGAAGGAAAGGAACAATTACTCATAAGCTGCCAGCTTTGGCCAATAAGACAGGAATTGTGTTTCATCAGAACATCGCCAGACCACAGTCATGTAAAGGAACTCGCTAGAAGCTTCGGGTGCATGGTTGGGAGGCTCTTATGCATCGATCCACATTATTTGATTTTACTGATGAAGAGATTTCTTCAAGAAAACCGTTTGAATATGGGCTTCCAAGTTTTTTGCCAATAAAGACGAGGATTTCTATGAGAGTAAATTTTTTGTTGTGGTCAAACAAAAAATTGCCGCTTAAATAAAAAGTATCAAGTTTCAACAACTTTTTCTTGAGGTGTATATTTCATTATTTAATCATTATTACCAACATGTGGCACTTTGGACTGAGTAGGCCTCTCTCTCTACGAACAAAGACCAAACTCTACAAGTCTCTCATCATCCCTGCCCTGCTGATGAGTCGCCTTTAGGAGTGTTCAAGATAAAGGTTTTGCAGAAGATTTATGGTCCTTTGCGCATAGACAACGGCGAGTTTTGCAGTCGATAGAACGATTAGCTGGCGGCATTGATATAGTTCAGCGAATCCAGAGACAGTTGCTACGCTGGCTAGGTCATGGTGTCCGGATGAAAGGGAACACTCCACTTTTGATTCAGTAAGTAGAAGCAGAGCAAGAAGAAGACATCCACTCTTTTGGAGAAGTCAGGTGGATGAGAACGTGGCTGCACTTGGTATCTCGAATTGGCGCCAAATAGCGAAAAGAACTATAACTAACTCGGCTATAACTGCGAAAGAAGTATGTATTCATAAAAATGTTGTAAATGCGCATATATGTATATGTACATACATACGATGCGAAAAAAATTGTTCACAGCTTGCGACGCAACCATGCGTAGGACAGCACACCACAACAACCGAAGGCCAGTGTATTGGTGGAATGAAGAAATAGCTGGGCTCAGAAAACTCTGCAACTCAGCTAGACGCCGCCTACAACGTAATCGGAGCGAAGAAAATGAAAGCAGTCTTAGGATTATATTTAAAAGTCAAAAGAAGCTTCTGAAGTCAGCCATTTGTCGTAGTAAAAAGAAGTGTTTTGAAAAACTCTGTGAGGAAGCAAACGAAGACACCTGGGGAACAGCATACAAAATATGTATGTCAAAATTCAAAAATAAAGCACAACCACCCAAAAGCGCATCCTTTATGAGAAATGTCGTCGAAACTCTGTTTCCAAACACGACAGTATTTCTTATGCTAAGCCTCGAACCGAAGTCATAGAGTCGCCACTGCCAGTTAGTGAAGAAGAAATATTGGCCATAGCCGGAAAAATTAAAAGCAGCAAAGCGCATGGATTAGATGGCATTCCAAACAGAGCCCTAAAGGAAGCCATGATACTGAAACCTAAATTAAAAGAAGGAATATTTCCCGACCCATGGAAAGTCCAGCAATTGGTTCTACTTCCTAAACCAAAAAAGCCTCCGGAGGAACCATCTTCATATCGACCTCTGTGCATGCTTGACACTATTGGCAAAGTATATGAAAGCATAGTAAGAAACCGCTTGGAATTAGCAATCCAGAAAGCCGGCGGATTATCAGAAAGACAATACGGCTTTATGAAAAAGAGGTCCACCATTGACGCACTATACGATGTCGTTGACACTGCCAAATGCGCAGTAAGTGGCAAGCGATGGAAAGGCGGAACAAAAAAATATTGTGCGCTGATCACCCTGGATGTGAAGAATGCCTTTAACTCAGCAAAGTGGGCAAACATAATCAAAGCTCTATATGAAATACGTGCTCCTCAATATCTTATGGAAATTGTCATAAGTTATTTTGAAAACAGGCGACTATTATACGGCACAGGTGAAGGCACAAAGAGCTACTAAATTTCGAGTGGTGTACCGCAAGGCTCGGTACTAGGCCCCCTTCTATGGAACATAATGTATGATAGGGTGCTAAGGAGAAAGCTGTTAAATTAGTTGCATACGCAGATGACCTTATTGTGGTAGCAGTGGCTAAACACCTCGACGACCTCCGGAGCAAACGCAATGGGTGCATGAACGGTCTGCGCCAATGGTTCTCGTCAATGAGTTTAGAACTTGCTGAGCAAAAGACAGAAGTCTTGCTCATAAGTACAAGAAAAGTAGAGGAAAGTATATCTCTCACCATAGGGGAGTGCGATATTCATTCACAGCCACACCTAAAATATCTGGGAGTAATAGTAGACTCAAGGCTCAAATTTAAGGATCACCTAGAGTACACGGCAGGTAAATCGATAAAATCCTGAATGTCTTATCAAGAATGATGGCAAATAAAGGTTGCGTGCGTTCCAACCGACGTTTTTTTACTCGCAAAGGTAATAAGATCGGTTATGTTATATGCGGCTCCAATATGGATCCAGGCGCTAGGCATCAAAGCATATGCCAGACAAATAAACACAGTGCACAGGCTGTCGGCACTAAGAGTTATCAGCGCTTTCCGAACAATTTCAAGTGATGCTGCTGAGGTAATAGGTATCCAGGATGACGAATACGAGCGTATACAAGTTATGAGAGCTGTCTATAGGAGCCAAAAGAGAAGAGAGAGTCTAAAGCTTAACAATATGACAACAGCGGTTGCAAACCTTACTCAAAGGACCGTGGACCCACAGACTGATACCGGATATCCATTCCTGGATCGACAGACGACATGGGGACCTGGATTTCCACCTAACCCAAATACTAAGTGGGCATGGGTGCTTTAGAAGCTACCTGTACAGATTCCAACACGACATTAGTCCGAATTGCCCGACGTGTGCAGAGTGCTTAGAAGACTCTGAGCATGTATTCTTTTATTGCCCTCGCTTTTTAAGTGTAAGGGAAAAACTTAAAACTACACTCGGTGGTAGTGTTACGGTGGAAAATTTGACGACACTTATGTGCCAGTCCACTGAGAACTGGAATGCTGTCAGCGATGCGGCAGCGTCAATCATGACAAAACTAAGACATATAGAGCAGAATAGGCGTCCGTCAGTCCGTGTCATAGAGGAGACTTAATTGTCTTATCACTCCCACGAAGTAATACCTAATCAGGTGGTTCCGTGGGAGAGTCTGGAGTTGGGAGTAGGTTAGGTTTAGTGGATTAAAGTTCCGCACTTCGGCTTTTGATGCTTCCCCCTACTTAAAAAAAATAAAAAAATAATACATACGATGAACAAAAGGATACAATCATCATATTATAACAACATAGTCCTACAACCACAACAAAATATTTGGCCCTTTAAAAAACAATTTTTTTTCTTACGGTTACCGAATTCAAAATCAACCCTTAATGTAAAAAAGGCCATAAAGAAAAACAACTACACACCTATACTCATCTTAGGATACACACTCTCCAACAACAACATTTGAGTTCATAGCATCTTCATGCCTTTTTACTTTATCTAGTTTTGAAATCAATATTCATACCCAAATGTATACATATTTAAACGCACCTTATTGATTTTATCACATCTCCTCAGGAGCGTAAATCAAATTTTGATAACCACAAATGTTGAGGTACGAGTACAACAAAAAGGTTGTCAACATGTTTCCGCCTTTTTGGGCTGCTGCCATTTTTTATAAAATTTGACGAGTCTTTAAGGCGCATAAATAATAGTCAAATATATTTTCATATATAAATATGTACATTTGTAAGTATTTAAGAAAATTTTGTTTCTTATCATAAACGATTAGAGATATGTAGAAGCTAGAAAACGATCAATTTTGAAGAATATGTGGTATGAGAAAGGTTTAGTAAAATGGAAATTTAAGCAAAATTAAAAGATTGAAAGATCTTGGCCTAGAAACTTTATTCAGTCAAGGTTAAAATGGCAAAGAAATATTATAAAAAGGTGGTAAAATAGGAGCTAGGCCTATGGAATACGATGGTTGAACCTTGGGCTGGTGGTTCAAGCATTGTGTTACTTGAGTATGCTGGAGCTGCCTCCGTTAAAACCATGGGAGAACTCATAGTACGTGCCGGAATCGTCTAGTAAAAGACTAGCAAAGGGGACGGCGCAACTTCTATCTCGAGCATTTCAAGACTAGACGCACTTTCTACCGAAAACGGACAATGCTAGAGCAACGGTGTGAGGCGTAAGTACCAGCAGAGAAAACTCGATTAGTGTCATAGTTAGCACGAAAGAGAAGTCGATCCGACGCTTGACAGCCAAAATTCGGGAGCGTTACAACAACAGACAGGCTGAAAAGATATCTGCTTAGCATGCCAGCTCGATTATGGGAGCCCGAAGGGTGCTAAAGCGAGGTCCAACCAAACAGAACGTTCCTCAAAGGAACATAAAGCGGCAAAGATCTTCTGAACGAAGAGCTTCTCTCGGAAAATGCCATGCGCGGAACTTGCGCCAAGGTTTAGCAAAATCGCTGTAGTGCTTTCAGATGCTCATAAGGTGAGCTAATAAATGATCGGCAGCTCTTTAACCAGGAAGTGTCTGTTGTAGGAGAGGAAGTGGAAGGAAGTCATAAGTTATAGCTTCCTGAGGGTAAATCGAAGGATTCTTTTTACGGATGCCAGGGCAATCGGCCTTCAAATCCCTAGTGCGGTAGAGGAGAAGGAGGAGGATGTATAGTCGCGAAAGCTCAGTTCGCTGACTAAGCGCTCAGGACTAGTGAAGGCGTGTCTACACACCTTATCTCTATCATCAAGTTTCTTGAGGATTAGTCTGGTTTGGGTACCAGGATACAGCGATATTGCGAGAAACTGTAAGACTGATGAATTTGCTGGGACAGGTACTTTAGTCTCAATAACTGCAGAATAGGAACGAGTATGAGGTCCGTTGGCTTCCTTTGGTATGTTTCTGGACCGCTGCGCCTGAGACCAGCTCAGCAAGCGTTGGCCAGCTGTTCAGTCGCAAGATCTTTCTGGCCCGATGTAAATCGGAAAAAGTCGCCACAAAGTCATTTCAAAACAAAAAATTAAGAAATCTCTAATTGTCTACAAAAACGTTGTTGGGATACGTCTTTTTATGAATGACATGCAAAAACAAACGTCATTCAAATACAGATGAAAAAAGTCATTTACGTGTAATTTATGACAATTTGAAATTGGTCCACATTTCCATGCAGAAATCACAAAAGCGCTTTGCTTAGCTAATGTCTCGACATTTTCCATAGCCACATCCCTGCCTGATTGATGTTACTATTTTAGCTAGCTACTTATGTGGCATTACTTTTCACAAGTACAAAACACACACACGTCTCAAGAATATGCATACCTATACCTATGGATATGGTATAATGCTGACATTGCTGTAAAATTTTATGTTAATATTTCTTGTTAATTGAAGGAAAACATGTTTTTAATTCTACCAAAACCAGAAAAATAAAATTAACGCATATTAAGAATGTATTCTGAGCGCGCAGAAGACCCAAGTGAGCGACCAGGGAAATGCACTGACAAACGAAAGCCGAAAGAAAATTCGTATGCGCTGCGAGTTAGTGCAACCGTGGTAGGGCGCCACATGCTAAGCCTTGTAGATGCAACCGATAGGAGGGAGACGTGAGTAGTTTGATAATCACAACGCAGTCACAACACGACAAGTACACAAGTAAAAAGGTAACCTAACTTGCATAATGCATGTATTATAGAACCATTTAGAGACTTTACACGCACTGTTAAGGGGCATAAAGGCATCGAGACGCGTTACAGCTAAGCAGAGTTATGACAAATTTATGTTGGCGTCAGTTATGCAACAATGTACTACACGCTTCTTCTGAATTACATCAAATTATGCATTAATTTATGAATTATCTTCGGCTATCAACAGCACCAACCGACTGAGCCGAAGACTTATTATGCAAGAACCTGAACACCCCTTCGTTTCGATTTCCTAGAAAAGTCTGTTCAGGAAATGGTCGGCATCGGCAACAACCATTTGCCGCTATTATTATGTTAATTTTTTATCATTTTTTCTTACATATTTAATTAATAATTTTGTCTGGTTTTATTTTGCCTATTTTTATTACCAGGTTTGAGCCTTGTTTATTCGTGGTTACCTTTAATTGTCGGCACTCGACAACAGTAAAAATATTATTTTATGGACATTAGAGTATTTTTTCTAATTCATGTTCAGAATATAATTTCTAGTATTACTTTGTTTCCTAATATTACCAGGATGTAATAAAGAATTACGATTCGCTTAAAATTCTTAGGTAGATTTTTTAACAATATTCTTCTGATAGCAAATTGATAATTTTTTGTAGCGTTGAGGCAAGAAGTGACTTTATTAATCACCTATTGATATTGGACTAACTTTTTTCAAGACGTACTTTTAATGATATCTGATACATTTTTATATCCCATCAGTTTTCATTTCGTTTCAATTATTTTCATATTCTATATAATTTGGTTAACTAGAAAATATAGTCCTTTTACTTCGCAATAGGAATCTATCGAACTTAATTTCAAGATAAATAATAATATACTTACCATATTTAATACACTCCCAAAAAAACCGATTGAAAATGGGTTTGCATTTGAGTTATTTTCTGGGCATTTGCAAAAAAAACCGTGATCAAATGTCAAGTATTTCTATGCTTCAATATACTTATGTTGAAGTTAAGTGCAAAAATTATTTGAATTTAACATTATTTCTCAAAGAGATGGATGTGACGAGTCATCAGTGAGGAGAGTTTTAGGGAAAAAAAAAATGCGAGAACTCACAGTCTTCTCCGCCGGCGTGGAAGTGGGCGTCAAAGATGGACGAATCAATGGAAAGACAAAGGGCAAGTAAGAATATCTTAGAGAGACCTCTTTAAAACTGCTCCAGAAATCGCTGCAGAGCCTAAAGAAACTCACCAAATAGAATAGAATATGATAGAAAATAATTTGAATGCCCGATGAGCTGCAAAACCCCTTGTATCATGCTGCGTCTAAAAGCAAAGCTCAGTCATCAATATATATGTTTAGATGCGGTGGCAATTTCACCATTCATTATGGTTTTGCGAAGCATTCTAGAGGCCATAGCGTTGGCAAAGCCAATAGCGGCAGTGTAAACTCAGCAACATACATATGCCACAGAAACCGGCGTTGTACTCGCCATCGATGCTTTGAAAGTGGTATTTAAGAAAATAATTTTCAAGATGATTCACCATCGTTTCATCGCCAGGAAGGATAACATTGAGATTTTTTTTCTTGAATAATTAGAACAATGTAAAATTTTTATATTCGTCTACATACATATATGTATATATATCTATACAAGACGGGTTTGTTCGAAGACACTTATAACTCGAGATCTGCTAGACAATTTTCATGAAGTAATTGATTCGTTGGTTGGCTCCGACCCGAATAGCAGAATACATATTAAAAACAATGAAAACTCGATATGTGTAATGAAAACTTAATCTTCTTATATACATATGTATGTATGTACATATACTTTTTTTCATACAAATTTTTTTTCAATTTTTGTTTGTTTTGTTTTTTAATATTTTGATTTGTAAATTATTTGAATCGTTCAATTTCGGTCGCTTGCTTTTTTATTCCGGCTATTTAAAAGAAAAACTTTTGAAAATTTTATGTGTGTTGCAGATTGAAATTTGTTACGAAGCCACGAAGAGGTCGCCGTAATATCGTTCGGCGTTCTTTTTGCCATCAACGTATGACAGCCCAAGCAAGGCAAGGCAAGAAGAACTCCCAAAATGCGATGACATACGTGCAGAATTATGGATCGCGGTCATTCAGCAAGCGATCGTCACGATATCACAGCACGGCTTTTCATACAACAGTTACGATGTTTCATGGACTTTATCTTGGAGTAATGTAGGTATATGTGGTGCTGTTAGATGCTAGATGTACTCTGTTGAGTGACAACAGAGACGTTTGTCGCACGTACACATTCTTCTTTGGATGGTGGTTACACCAGATTAAATTGAAGAAATCATTTCTGCGGAAATTCCTGACGCAGAGAAAGATTCAGTATTATAAGAAGTGATGAAAACCAATATGGTACATGGACCTTGCGGACACCACAATCCCACTTCGGTTTGTATATGTCTGCCAATAAATGCACGAAACACTATCCACGTGCTTTTCTTTCGGAAACTCAAACTAGAAATGATGGATATCCAGTGTATCAGCGTCGCTCACCAGATGACAATGGCAGAACATTTAGCATTCAATTTAGAGGTGTGAATATCGAAGTTAACAACACATCGAAGTTGACAACATATGGATCGTACCATATTCGCCACTGTTGTCTAATTCACATTCAAAACCCATGTCAATGTTGCGTATTGCAGTTTGGTGTAATCTATAAAATACGTTTGTAAGTACGTCACCAAAGGGAGCAACATGGCGGTTACTGGTCTTGAACGATATGAGATCAGCAGTATCAAATGGGTCGATACCACGTGAACGACAATAAAGCGCTGTATGATATTTACTTTTTGCGACTCATGGTGTTTTTCCGACTGTTGTGCGTTTTCGCAGTTAATTTGGAGAACCAAATAGTCTATTTCAACACAGATCAATTCCATATGCCGTTTATCAATTCACGGGCTCATCAGGGAATGTTTATGACATTGATAGGTATTTTACGATTCCTTAAATGCATGCGCAATGCTCTTCAAAAATACCAATGTATGACCCGACTGGAGTTCAAGAGGTGGAATTCCGGGAGACTTGCGTCGCCTACGTCGATCGATCGTGTGACAATGAAGACAACACCGTGAATTGTATCAGTGGAATTTCTAAATAAATTCTTTGGAGGCTTGGTATGCCACCGCATGAACTTTGTATATAAGTTGGATGCATCCAATTGACCTTCATCATGCTTTTGTAATATAGTTTGTGACGCACCTATCAAATACAAGGGCAGAATCACTTAGGATTCTACAATTCCTTTGAGTTCTAACTTTTTCCCATTTCAGTTCAAACGTATTCCGTTTCCAGGAAAATTGTATTTGAAATGACAATCGACGAACTAGGATAGTCATAGTGTGTTATTAGCGCCATTTGGAAATACTATAATTTTACTGCACCATTGAATGTCTCAGTACATTAGCGTATGCAGTCGGAAAACCATCTTTTCTGTACACTGAAACAGAAAGCAACAATTGTTGTTTATCAAGCTGCGTTACATTGAAAAAAAAATGTGAGGCAAATCTCAAATGAATGATAACGTCAACACAATATGAATTTTTATCTTTCTCTTCAAAGAGACATAATTTCACTTGAGGACAACAGCTTGGCTGCAGGGTCAACTAGTTAAAATATAAGAAAAAACACTTTAAAGAGTATTAAATAGAGTATCAATCGGTTTCTGGTTAAAAATTAGTTTTTTTATCCATTTTCCATAATGCATTTACTATATATCAGAAATCTTAGTTTAAAAATCATTATCATATAATAAGAATCGAATGCATGTTTTGTTATTAGATGGCTTTCAAAATTTTGGTGTTTATTGTTTAAAAATTTAAATAAAACTAGTAAGGAAGGACAAGTTGGATGGCTTGTTTTATTCTCGTAACATGCGAGATCGACGGGGAAGAAGTTCTTTGCAATTTCATAATAGATTTTAAAGGTTTATTGTTGTACCAATGTTAAGACTGGAATGGACCCCAGTTTACAGGACTTGAATTTTGGTCCCGATTTGGACGAATTTATATTCATAAAGTTGACACATTTCGAGGCATTATTCATTACTAAGTTGTATTCTTATACATGCATTTTTGCTTGATTTATATTGTGAAAATTGAAAGCATCAGATGGAAATTGATCGAGTAGAACCTGGGATCTCAGGTTAGGGTGAAACCACAGCTCCTATAAAGTCTTTTCATTACCATCTCGGGTGTAAAATTACAGCCATCCGGCGCACTTAATTATAGATTTATCCCACTTTTAGTAGCTTTTAGAAAAACTGCTTTATGGGAGGTAGTGGTGAGGTTATCATAAGAATTCCCCATTTCATTTCATGGGGTGACTAGGGATACTTAAAAGGTTTACCCTAGGCAGATGGAATTAGAAATATATATTTCTTCAAAGTACTGGAGAGTGGGTTACGCCCACTTTTTAAAATTCTTTTTCAACCATAGATGCCCTCGCTAATGCAATTCATTCTACCAAATAACAGTCTTGTTTCTTATTGAAGAACTTGGCTATGGAATATTTACATGTTTTTCGATTCGTGGCGGTGGACGTCGCATGGTCTGATTCCCCATCTGCAATACCAATTTTCCTTGGTTGTGAGGGCCATGTGTGCAAATTTTATCCAAGATATCTTGTTTTCCACTCATGGTATCGCTTGAACGGACGAGCAGACAGACTGATTCGAGACTACAAGGAGTAAATGGTGACTATGAATGCTATCCAGTAAAGCAACCAGTCGGGAAATAATGAATAAAATGAATGCCTGGAGGTTGATGCAAACGAAAATATACAGGAAATATCATATATGCTGAAAAGATTAGACTCTATCTGGATTTCCTTAGCTTCAAAGGAATGTTGTCCTTATGCTTATAAATAGTTTATTTTAATATTTATTTTTATTTGTAATGTCATTTTATATCTTCACATGGTATACTTACATGTGGTGACAAAACTAAGAAAAAAAACTTCACACAAATCAGTCATACATCAAAGAAAAAGAAGTTCTGGTGTTGAAAATCGTAGCACAAACATTATTAGAGTGCAGATCTTCTTACTGATTCGATGTGAGTTTTCGGTTTCCTGAAAACACAAACGTCCCTTCTTAATAACGCATAGCAGTGAACTAGGGTAGAAAGAGTTAGCTCATATCAAATTTATTTAATGGTTGATTTTTTTACTAAATACCTCTAAATCTTCTCGAAACCCTCTCTCGAAAACTCGTAACGTCGACTCATCAAATGTTGAAAATCATCTTCCATTTCCGTGCCGTATAGCAGAACGGGAATAATGAGTGACTTATAGTGTTTGGTCTTTGTTCGTTGAGAGAGGACTTTACTTTCCAATTGCCTACTGGTCGAAGAAGCACCTGTTGGCAAAACAATCCTGCGTTGGATTTCCCGGCTGACATTGTGGTGGTGTTTACGCTGGTTCAGGTAGACGAGTATCACCACCTTCAAAGTTATGACATCGCGCAGTGACGTGAGCCAAGTCGCGGGGTGCGACGACTGTTTGTTTGATGACAGGAGACTGGAACGCCTCGTTTGCTGCCAGACCCATTTTCTGTGCTTCCTTGTCAGCCTGGAGAAAGCCGGGAACTAACGGCGCGGGTGTTAAAGGCCGATGATATCCAATATCGTCGGCATACATGTAACAGCTGTGGAGCTCTTATAGAATATGGTACTTTCTCTGTTTGGTTCTGCAGCTCAATTCTTTCTCCAGAAGCAAGTTGAAGAAGTCGCACGATAGAGTCGCCTTGTCTGAAACCACGTTTGGTATCGAACGGCTCGGAGAGGTCCTTCCCGATCCTGACGGAGCTTTTCGTGTTACTCAACGTCAGTTTACACAGCCGTATTGGCGGGGATGCCAAAATCATTCTTCTCCGCTCTCTAAATATTATCATTTCCAGTTGTTAACCTGTAGATTAATGAGGGACTCCCTTTTAATGGAATAGGCAAACACATAAACTCAATCGTTGGGCATGCTTGGTCCGACCATATTTTACCAAAAAGAAGCTGATGTATTTCTTTATCAGTTCTTCGCCGCCGTATTAGAATAGCTCGGTCCGCAACCCATCTTTGTTGTTCAGACGGGTAATTGCTATTCGAACTTCTTCATGTCGGCAATGGAACGTCTGCTCTCTGTCATCAAATCATGTTCACCATCTCCTAGTGTTATGCTTTCACTGCCATCCAGCAGGCTGGAGAAGTGTTCTCTACATAATTTTAATAGTCTCTGTGCATCAGTCACTATATCACTTATGGGGGTTCTTCGAGCACTACCACTGTCTGCCAAACTTTTCATACTCATGAATTTCGGTTTCTCTCTTTTCTGTCTGCAAGCCGTCTCGCTTCCCTCTTCAACTCTCGTGTCTATCCGCGCTTGTTGTGGTCGATCGTTACGTTGCGAATTGACAGTCCCTATTTTCTCGCCGTTGCGACCTTACGGCACTTCTCGTCGTACCAGCTGTTCTTTTTGCATTTTTCGAAAACAAATAGTTTCGGTTGCAGCTGTACGTAAGAAACCATCTCACAGTTCCCTGATACCGAGTTTTTGATGAGTGCTCTAGAGAGCAGGTGCAGACAAGTAGAAAAATCGTTCGGCTATTATGGCTGAATGTTCATCCACCGGAGTGAACGAAATTACTCGCCGGCGGAGTCACTCTCCCACACCGAACTTGGGGTACTGTAGTAAATGCCACAAGGACCTACTTGCCTCAATTCTTGTCCGTCCATCGCATTTCGCGGACGGCGGTGATATCAACCTTTATTTTCACGGGGACATCAACCAGCTGAACAGCGGCACCTTCCCAATTAAGGGACCGAACATTCCAGGTGTATTCCCTGCATTCGTTATCCTTAATGCGTTTGCCATAGTCAACATCAGAAGAGGGTTTCTCTTCCATTATGTTTTCATTGGGCGCATTTTTTACGTCGCGGGTCCCAAACCCAACGCATAACCTGGACAAGGATGTTTCGGCTTCTCACTTTAGCTCGCCTTCAAAGCGGATGTTTCTTGGCTAACCAGTGGATGCCGGAATGACCGCAAGTTTTGAGCTGCTTGAGCCACCATAAAATAATCGTTTCTGGCCACTCCCAAGTGAATAGCAATCAGAGAATTTTCGTCACTTGCGTGAACACATGACTAGATTAGGCTAGCTAATTTCGTAAAGATATCTGGTACGGTATGCATGGTACCTACATATATACTATAGTGGTCCGTTATCGGCGGTTCCTACAAATGAGCAGCTTCTTTGGTATAAAGCACGTGTGCAAAATTTCAGATCGAAGGACAAATATAGGCCTTCTAAAGAAATATTGAACACCGCAGTAATATTTGATAAAAATGAAATATTTAAAAATACTGATTATAGCCAAATATAACACGATATGTATGTGGTAGATTTTAGGTAATTATTAACTATATTTATCATATCCAGAAAAAAACCCAAATTTATTGGCACGGCGAGACACTAATACAGATACAAATATACACTGCAGCTGCATCCCTTCCAAAACGCGTCTACATTATAATTTTATCTTCTACAAAAACTCAATTAGTAACCTCCAGAAAAAACAACAATAGATGAACGCTCGGCACAAAAACAAATAAAATCCGAATAACTGACTTACAGGCGTGCCGCTCTTGCTACTAGGCTACCAAGGAAGCTGCTAATGTCACCGGCAATCAGGAATAGAAAAAAATTGGTGAAAAAATACAAATAAGACATCAAAAGTAAAGAAAACGAACACAGCAGCTGCCAAACGAAAGTGGACCCAAGTGGCCAGCAAAATGCTGAAATCAAGCATACAAATAAAAGGCGGTACAGATAAGCGATACAGCAGACAGCAAGCCACCGATTGGACCTCCTTCGGCGTACGTCGAAAAAACAACGGCGAAAACAATCGTAAAACTGCGGACGACGGTGCAGAGCACATAAAATATGGCCAATCTGCTTTAGCTGTCGAAACAAAGAGCGAGGATAAATCTGCAGTGGAGGTAATTTGTACGACTAGCCTACGATTAGACGAACAGCCCATGCGCAGTGACGGGACCACGCAGCAGGATACGCAGCATCAGCTCCTGGCATGTGGCGACACACCGTATGCAGGGCATTCTTCTAACTGCCAGCCCATGAACTTCTTTATATCTCCATTTATACCCAGATCCACCGACGAAGAGTGTCCAGCATGGCATCACCCATTTACAGTAGATCATTGCCGTTTTCGCCACTTTTATTTCCTGGTCTTTATGCTGCAACTGCGCAAAATAGACATGCGGAGATCTCTTCATTTTAAATTCTTTCTTTGTGTAAAAGCAATAGGACGGCATAGGCATCGAACTGGTTCGACATGGAGGAATATGTACCTATGTACATATATACTTACTGTATGTAAGCATTAAGACCTCTCGCTAGCTGTAAATGCAAAAACAAATATACACCTAAACATATAGGAACAAAAGGAACCAGACAACTGCACTGGAAACTTCAAGGAAAATCGTCCTTAGCTGGCTGGAAACTCTTCTTCGTGATTCTCTTAGGCCCTTTCTAACTATCCCCAAAATTTCCGCTAAGATTCCATTGTTGTTGCTTATTTGGCGCTGGATCGACCATGAAAAGCGCAATTCTGGGCGTTTCGGCAATGATCACACTAAACGTGGCCAGAAAATCACTCGGTCCATTGTCCGTCTCGCCCGCAAACAATACCTCGCGATCACCAACCAACCTAGCTTTACACACCGTCAAGAATTTATTGAGTTGTCGGCTATCCGAAGCGCAGATCCTTCGTCAAATTTGATATTTTTGAGTGAAAATCTTTCTTTTGTTAGCCTTTTGCCTTTCCCGAGGATCTTTCGTTTTGTCTTGTCGTTTTCCTTACATTTGCATCCAGATGTGTTTACTGTTTGTCCCTGTTTGTCATCTTTAAGCATTCCAAATGCTCGTAATGTTACGTATACGTAAATACATCCGTGTAATTGCCTCACCTTTGCTTACGTTGTTTATTTTGTTGCCATTTTTTTGTCAACTTCTGATTTATTGATTAATTTGTTGCCTGTCATCTGGCTCCTGCTAATGCTTTTCTTCTCTTCTTTTTATCCACATTGCTTTGCTTAATGAGGATACAGATGTTTCTTCCGTAGACCACAAAGAGTATTTTCGATTTTGTTAGTAAAACTGTATAAACGTATACATCGATAGCAATCTAGCATAGTCCTCCCACTTAAGATTTATATTTCCGGGCAGAGGAAAAGATTTAGTAGAAATCCAATAATAAAACAATGAGAAAGCAAAACATTAAATAATATGAGTTTAAAATATGTATCATGAATGTATAGATTTATATTTGCATGTGTATAATACGCATAACCTAACCTTTTCCAAACATATAACTTCGCCCTATTGCTTCGAGACCTCTCAACTTCACTCCATGTTAACTAGTTGTGTCACAGATTAGCACCGATACTCACCGATACATCGTGTAATTACAGCCGGAGACCGTAGCTAATTGACATGATGATGATCTTTGACTATACGCTGCAATCCGTAAACTCAACTTCATAAACATTGTGAAGCTATTGACCTTGTTTGCACTAGGAATGGCTGCATTTATAATTTTGTGCTTCAATAAGATTCAAATCAAAGGAACTAGTAATTTGTCATTTAGTAATCTAAAGCTTATCATGTTAGCGGATGACTTCAAGTCTTTGCTATAACCTTCCTTTATATCAAACATTGATGAAATTTATCTTTAGCTATTAGTGTTTTACCTCTTCGAGTATCTTCATTTCAGATGTCATCAGTTCAAATTCAAAATTAAGTTTTAAGATGCAACCATTCATTTCAAGTAGTATTACAATAATATTATAATACATATCTATGTATATATACTATATATATGTATATATATCACATGAATTCTCGTCATTATCCACATTTTCGTAAGAAAATAAATTAATCAATAAAGTAGACCCACAGTAAAAACCAGGTTCTCCATAGCCTGCCTAATATTGCCTAATAAAATTTTACAAATCTTTTACTGAAACATTCTTTTACTGAGCACATATTTTTCTTTCTTGAATTACGTTACGATCTTCTTCACTTGTTTTTGGGTTGATGAGGAACTCAATTTGAAGTACCAAAAACAGACAGGTTTTGGAATTTTCAGAGAGCGACTTACAGATTAAAAAACCTCTTTATTAAAGGCGCTAAATAGATATCATTAGCAAAAGTAGCCTTATATTAAAACCAGAAAAATGTACTGAAATACTCTTACCAAATTGAAAAAAAGATTCCGCATACAAGAAACTTTATTTGGATCAATCACTAGATTAACTATGGCTTAGAGCAAGATTATATCTTTGCTCTGAATAATGATTCATATCAAATTTGGCCAGAAGATAATCTCGGCAAATCAGATAGTTTGCCATACAAGGACATCCATTTTCCCACATGTAATGCTTTTTGTATTGTACTTCCTTTACGCTTCCATTTTTTCTTTTTCAAAAAGCCGAGGATACATCAAAATGAAACAGAGATAAAGAATCACAAAAAATTCCTTAGCGCATGTGCAGTGAAATACCTTTTTTGGTATAAGGCGTTTTCGCCGCAATTTTCCTGGTTGAGAAATCCTCTTTTTATGGATAAACGCTCGCTTCCTCAAATATCAATTGTCATCGTCGTTTCTTCTCTTACGCAGCCATATTCACAGTGAGAACCATTCTCTCTGTTCTGTCGCTGTAATTTCACGTAAATTATCCGAGCTAGGTCCAAATTTTTATTTGCTGCTAAGTCTGAAAGTTTAACGATCCACGTTTTCGCAATTTCTACATAATTTCCTTAGAAATTTTCCCACTGTCGCGACGATCCGTAGCAGCCGCAGTAAAACCTGTAACTTTTGTTAATCTGTCGCGTCTTTCAAGCATTGCTTTTACTATATATTAGAATTAAAACAACTTATTCTTTCACTAAAATTGTTTTATCAAAGTCAAAAGGACTTTGTGTATTTTCACGCATCATTGTTTCTAGAAGGAGGTAGTAAAACCGCAATTTTGTAAGATTAAAATGTCGGATGGCTAGTTTGTTGCTTGTTGTTCATTCTGGTTGGCAAAATAGTGTTTAAGTAGTTGATTTGACTGCGAGGAAGAGTAAAGTGTTTACATTTTCTTTTTTTTATCAAGTGATATTTCCACAATATCAAATTAGCCATTTTTCGAGGAAATCATTGTTTGTTCTTTAAAATGTTCCAAAAGCCAGTTTTAGAAAAAGCCCTCATGGCGTTATTTGCATAAAGCTATTATATAACAGATAGATTTTATTTCAATTTTTAGTTTCCAGATGATATAGTACAGCCTAAAGTTAATATGACCATCCATATAAATCTACTTTGTTCGAGTTATCCAACTTCCTTTCCAGAGTATTTTTGCTGAACAGGGCATGGCCAAGCAGAGAGTTGACCAACGAATCAACATAGGCGAACTGGGTTGATTTATGTCCAAGTCCTGTCTGCTTCTGTATGTACACTTGAAGTAGTCCCTCAACTTTTAAGATATCCTTCTGACAGCATTTTACAAACTTCTTTTTCTCCCCAAGAGGCTGTTCATTTGTCGGAACCGCTGATATTGGATCGCTATAGCATGCGGCTTCGCACAAAGTGAAATGATCAAAATGATGTCCTTGTATGGCAAACTTATTTTATTTGACGTATTATGCTACTTACTTCCATTTTTTCATTGTATATACATATATGTACATATATGACTTTTTATACTCTCGCAACAAAGTTGCTAACGAGAGTATTATAGTTTTGTTCACATAACGGTTGTTTGTAAGTCTTAAAACTAAAAGAGTCAAGATCAGGGTGACGAGTAGAGTTGAAATCCGGATGTCTGTCTGTCCGTCCGTCCGTCTGTCCGTCCGTCTGTCCGTCCGTCCGTGCAAGCTGTAACTTGAGTAAAAATTGAGATATCATGATGAAACTTGGTACACGTATTCCTTGGCTCCATAAGAAGGTTAGGTTCGAAGATGGGCAAAATCGGCCAACTGCCACGCCCACAAAATGGCGGAAACCGAAAACCTATAAAGTGTCATAAATAAGCCATAAATAAAGATATTAGAGTGAAATTTGGCACAAAGGATCGCATTAGGGAGGGGCATATTTGGACGCAATTGTTTTGGAAAAGTGGGCGTGGCCCCGCCCCCTACTAAGTTTTTTGTACATATGTCGGAAACTACTATAGCTATGTCAACCAAACTCTACAGAGTCGTTTCCTTCAGGCATTTCCATATACAGTTCACAAATGGAATAAATTGGATAATAACCACGCCCACCTCCTATACAAAAGGTTATGTTGAAAATCACTAAAAGTGCGTTAACCGACTAACAAAAAACGTCAGAAACACTAAATTTTACGGAAGAAATGGCAGAAGGAAGCTGCACCCAGGGTTTTTTCAAAAATTGAAAATGGGCATGGCGTCGCCCACTTATGGACCAAAAACCATATCTCAGGAACTACTAGACGGATTTCAATGAAATTCGGTATGTAATATTTTCTTAACACCCTGATCTATAAATGGGTAGTATATTTTCAAGAGTTGGATTTTAGCTTTTTTAGCTTTGATCTTTTACACTATGTAAAAATATAAGTATAGTATACTATATAATATATAGTAGTAGCAAAAGAAAACAACCGATTTCTATTCTGTGACTACGAGAATAACTTTTGACAAATTTCATTTGATACAGACGATAAGAACGAAAGGACGACACGTCGGTCACTAATGCCAGCATAATGCTAATATATAGTATATAAATATGTACATATGTTTAGTCGCATGGTCGAACCCAGTAAGAAAAATTTAGGATAAATATTCGTTTCTAGCACAAAAATACAAATTTTCTAAACTTCGTGTCTATTTGAAAATAAATAAACAAATAGGTAGATTTTCTAGTACTGGTGCTCGGACCACTTTCTGTGCAAAAAATGCATTCGTATGTACTTTTTTTATTCATTCTTAGAAACCTAAGGTATAAAGAATTGATTTTAAAATCGGGAAACACATATATATCGAAAATGGAAACATTTTGCTTTCAGAAATCGCCATTTTTTCAATAATAGTAAGATGACAGGCTCTTCTGCTTCTCCACCTCTTTTAGCCAAGTGATTAAAAGATTAAGTAAATATACGAGGTGTGTTCAAAAAGTATAGCGAATTTTGTGTTTTTTCAAAAATTATTTATTTATTCATGAATATCTATTTTGTCCCGATCAAAGTAATCCCCGTGAGATATTATACACTTGTGCCAACGGTTTTTCCAATCTTCGAAGCACTTCAAAAAATTATTTTTTTTTTCTTCTTCAGCTCCTCCTTCGATGCCGTCTTTATCTCGTCAAGAGAAGCGTAACGTCGTCCTTTCATGGGCCTCTTCAGTTTAGGGAACAAGAAAAAGTCACAGGGGGCCAGATCTGGGGAATACGGTGGCTGCGGCATCATTAGTGTGTTGTTTTTGGCCAAAAAGTCACGCACAAGCAACGATGTGTGAGCAGGGGCGTTATCGTGGTGCAAAAGCCAATTTTTGTTCTTCCACAAATCCGGGCGTTTCTGGCGGATTGCTTCGCGCAAATTGCGCATAACTTTCCAATCGATATGTTTAGGTCCTCAGCAACTTCTCTAACGGTGATTCGACGATTAGCCAAGACCATTTTCTCCACTTCATTAATTTTTTGTCTGTTGTTGAAGTGCTCGGTCGTCCGGCACGCTCTTCGTCGTTCACATCTTCTCGGCCTTCAGAGAACATTTTGTACCACCGATAAACGTTTCTTCGGTCCAAATTGGAAATTCGAATATACGTAACCCGCGAAAATTCAAAATTCGCGATACTTTTTGAACACACCTCGTACATAGACACTTCAGCCGGTAACAATTCAAAAATGCTAAAAACTACCGAAGTAAAATAAAGATGTCAGTGGGCCAAAATTCTTACATTCTAATTACATTTCAATCTGTGTGTTGATGTTAATCAAATTAATAATAGCCACTAAGTACATTGCTATGGACCTTAGATATCCATTTAACGTTCAGACATATTATAATTTTAGAAAATTACGCTTTCTAAAGATTATCTCTTTCAAATGTTAGCTACACGTGTGATGTTTTACTCCAGAGCCTGAATCGGGATTGTCCGCATAGACTTTAGACTTTACATATCCTCACAGGAAAAAGTCTAACGGTGTGATATAATACGATCTTGGTGACCAATCGACCGGTCCCAAACGTAAAATTATCTGCAAACCGAAGTGTTCCTTCAAAAAATCCATTGAATGATGCGATATGGGTATCTTGTTGATACCAAATCAGATCACGAGCTTCAAGTCGGTTAACATGGCGCGATAACAGTCACGTTGTCACCGGTATCATCAAGCAATATGGACCGATAATTTTAACGGCCACAAACCACACCAAACCGCTAGTTTTCTGGATGAAATAGCAGCTCTTGAATCTCTTCAGATTGCTCTTCGTCCCAAATGCGGCAATTTTGCTTGTTTTCATATCCATATTGAGCCAGAAATGGGACTCATTGCTGAACAAAATTTGACCCGAAAACTTCGAATCTTCTTGGAACTTTTGAAGGGCCCATAGAACGAAACTATGTGGCTTCGGAAGGTCGAACGGCTTGACTTCTTGCCCAAGTTGTATTTTGTACGCTTTCAATTTAAGATTTCGTCGTAAAATGTTGCAAGTCGTTCCATACGTCAATCCAATTTGCTGCGGCTGCTATATTTTCTTTACTGCATTCTAAACGTGGTCTATTCGGTCAAATATTATCCAATAATGATTGGTGAGTCTCAAAATGGGTGATGGTGTACACTCAATAGGCTGAAAAGGCTCAAAATATATTTTCTATCTTTTTTGCTTAAAATTATTTCATGAAGTACTTTCCTATAAGCCATAATATATGTACATACATACATACATACGTATACGGGCATAGGTATTTAGACAACAGTACGACTTCACGGCAGCAGGCTTTCAGTTGCCGTTAAATTAAAATCATTTCTAATTTAAAAAAATCTAATTTTGCCAACAACAATAAACAGATGAATTGTAAAATTATTCAAAGCTCTTACGAGTCGAACGTTATCTTGCCAACAGAAGCATGAAATAGCACTTACATATATGTGACCTGCTCTACGAAAAGGGAGCTAACGTGCGAAAACTAGTTTTCTGGGAAACAGCTGTTAAAAATAAACAACTCGTTTCGTCAGTTTCTCGTTATCTCATTAATTGTTCTCCTTTCCAGAGGCTTCAAGGACGTCCAGTAAGTGTTGTTTTTGGTCGGAATATTATTATAGTTCATCGTGTAAGTTGCTAGTGTGGAACATTTAAAAAAGTAACACTGAAGAAGTGACGTTTACTCTAATACCGCGCAGCTGCTGTTGTCTTGTTTTCATTCGTCTCTCTTTCCGGATGTTCTGTTATCACATTTGTGTAAGTGTTTCTGTTGATTATCGTCTTCGCATTATTATATATATATTTTTGGCCCATAATACGTTTTTCTAGTGTATAATCATGTCTTTATAGCTTATAATTCAACGTATTTTGTTCATTACAAAAAAAATTATATTTTTTCGTATTTTTACTCTTCTTTCTCTACATTTTTAGGGAACTTTCAAACAAGTTATGACTTTTTGGATTCTATCACGTGAAAAAGCATCTCATCTTCCATCCGAATCAACTAAAAGTGAAAATTGATTTTTTGACACCTAAGCCCCCTTTCCGTAGACCAGCTCACATATGTATGTATATCATTTGTAATAACAATTAATAAGTTAAAACAATGAAACAACCTATTTACTTATTTTTCCCAAACAAAATGTCACGTTGAACAAAATATTAAAATTCCATTCAAGCGAACAGTTTTAGTAAAGAAGAAACGAGGTTGTATACATCAGCTGTTTGATATATCGCTGCCGTCTTCAAAATGTTCAGGAAGCTGGCTTCAAGACGACATATGCAGACAAGGAAATTTCGCTGTCGTGTATTTGCGTTCAAATCATAATTGAGTCAATATGCACATGCCCGTCCGTCCGTGGAGGGAGCATTTAGTTCCCGATAACTGCAGTTAATGTTCGTAGTTGTTGATATTTCTGCCTGAATTGATTGAGATAAAAGGTTAGTAGCTAAGCAATAATGCGGCCAAAGGAAACAAATGCGACCATGCAAACCTCTACATACATACATATGTATGTATATACATATGCGAAATACGTGTAATCGTGTTGAAATAATGGAAGTGGTAAATTATTGCCCTCCATTTGGAAGTTAATCGATTGTGTCGACTAAAGATGAAGCCATTAAATTATGGTTTGCATCATAAGTGGTATAAATATTTAAGTACACATCTGTGTAGTGTAGGATTCTTGTACATACATACATACATACACATGTGTATGTATTGTCTAATACATTTATTAAAATTAATATCAATTAAGTAGTGCTTATTGTAGAACTTCAAAGCACATTCTATAAAGGGCTTTGTATGGACAGAAGGTCTTGCATTTAGTGACCGATTAAAGTTTAATATTTCATGCACTTACCAAAAAATTTAAATATTTTTGCCTTTTACAGATATTTAAGTATTATACTTTCAATATATGTATGTACATAGATCTAGGTGTATACAAATAGAATTCCAAATCTATTAACCAACATATAGTACATAAACTTTTATTGAATTTAATTTTTTTAAGTTTTTACTCATTTTAAAGGAAAATGCATGACTTACAATTATTGAAATACAAAAGAAAAATAAGTAACAAATAAATTTACTTAACTATAAGAAATTCAATACTTTAACATAATAATTTGCAGCCTCATTCATATTGTCGTCATATGAACTTTAAGTCTGGAGACAAGTAGATCATCTAAGATTAATCTGAATTAAATAATCGCCATTACATGAGGAAATGTAACCAATGTTCATACTATAATGCCATGCCATAATGAGTCTAAATGGGTATTAATATACTAAAATTTTTATAAAATAAAATTAATTTAATTTACATGAAAGCACTGGACCAAATGCTAACTTTTCCTGGTTTCCATTTGCTTTGATTATATTTTAAAGTTATTTCATTAATTTTTCACACAGCATAATAGACTCCATATTAGACCATAATTTGTCGTTTATTTCACCACCTCTTAATTGAATTAATTGATGTACAGTAATTGCAATTGTAACACAAGCTTAGCAGAGTTATCACCAGATACTCACGAAATATGTGCTTATAATTAGATCTGTCTGAACTTGGACCTAGAGAGCAATGTAAGATAAAGTTATTCTAACTTTCGTCTCTGGGTAACTCTCAATTTGTTCCTTTTTTAGCAGCTGCTTATTATGCCGTGAATTTTATTTCTTCGTTCGCAGTTTGGGTCTTTTTGGTACAAATTTGAATTCTAGAAACTTTTTAAAGCATATTAAATTGATTGGTTCTTATAGGCCAGGTCGATAATGTTTACAGCTTCTATTACCGAAAAATGTAGTTTTAATTATGGTTAAAATCGTTAAATTTAGGTTTTGCTATATGTTTGGTAGGATTGGCAGGGAATTATCTACTGTTAATAATTGGGCCGAAGGAAAGGAACAATTACTCATAAGCTGCCAGCGTTGGCCAATAAGACAGGAATTGTGTTTCATCAGAACATCGCCAGACCACAGTCATGTAAAGGAACTCGCTAGAAGCTTCGGGTGCATGGTTGGGAGGCTCTTATGCATCGATCCACATTATTTGATTTTACTGATGAAGAGATTTCTTCAAGAAAACCGTTTGAATATGGGCTTCCAAGTTTTTTGCCAATAAAGACGAGGATTTCTATGAGAGTAAATTTTTTGTTGTGGTCAAACAAAAAATTGCCGCTTAAATAAAAAGTATAAAGTTTCAACAACTTTTTCTTGAGGTGTATATTTCATTATTTAATCATTATTACCAACATGTGGCATTTTGGACTGAGTAGGCAATTGAAGAATAAAGGCCTCTCTCTCTACGAACAAAGACCAAACTCTACAAGTCTCTCATCATCCCTGCCCTGCAGAAGATTTATGGTCCTTTGCGCATAGACAACGGCGAGTTTTGCAGTCGATAGAACGATTAGCTGGCGGCATTGGTATAGTTCAGCGAATCCAGAGACAGTTGCTACGCTGGCTAGGTCGTGGTGTCCGGATGAAAGGGAACACTCCACTTTTGATTCAGTAAGTAGAAGCAGAGCAAGAAGAAGATATCCACTCTTTTGGAGAAGTCAGGTGAATGAGAACGTGGCTGCACTTGGTATCTCGAATTGGCGCCAAATAGCGAAAAGAACTACAACTAACTCGGCTATAACTGCGAAAGAAGTATGTATTCATAAAAATGTTGTAAATGCGCATATATATGTACATACATACGATGCGAAAAAAATTGTCCACAGCTTGCGACGCAACCATGCGTAGGACAGCACACCACAACAACCGAAGGCCAGTGTATTGGTGGAATGAAGAAATAGCTGGGCTCAGAAAACTCTGCAATTCAGCTAGACGCCGCCTACAACGTAATCAGCGTGAAGAAAATGAAAGCAGTCTCAAAAAAGTATTTAAAAGTCAGAAGCTTCTGAAGTCAGCCATTGGCCGCAGTAAAAAGAAATGTTTTTAAAAACTCTGTGAGGAAGCAAATGAAGACCCCTGGGGAACAGCATATCAAATGTGTATGTCAAAATTCAAAAATAAGGAACAACAACCCAAAAGTGCATCCTTTATGAGAAATGTCGTCGAAACTTTGTTTCCAAAACACGACAGTATTTCTTATGCTAAGCCTCGATCCGAAGTTATAGAGCCACCACTGCTAGTTAGTGAAGAAGAAATATTGGCCATAGCCGGAAAAATTAAAAGCAGCAAAGCGCCTGTATTAGATGGCATTCCAAACAGAGCCCTAAAGGAAGCCATGATACTCAAACCTAAATTAATCGTAAACATGTACAATGCGTGCTTAAAAGAAGGAATATTTCCCGACCCATGGTAAGTCCAGCTACTTCCTAAACCAAAAAAGCCTCCGGAGGAACCATCTTCATATCGACCTCTGTGCATGCTTGACACTATTGGCAAAGTATATGAAAGCACAGTTAGAAATCGTTTGGAGTTAGCAATCCAGAAAACCGGCGGATTATCAGAAAGACAATACGGCTTTATGAAAAGAGGTCCACCATTGACGCACTATACGTTGCGCGACGCGAAATGCGCAGTAAGTGGCAAGCGATGGAAAGGCGGAACAAAAAAATATTGTGCGCTGGTCACCCTGGATGTGCCTTTAACTCAGCAAAGTGGGCAAACATAATCAAGGCTCTGTATGACATAAGCGCTCCTCAATATCTTATGGAAATTGTTATAAGTTATTTTGAAAACAGGCGACTATTGGATACAGATGAAGGCACCGAGAGCTACTCGATTTCGAGTGGAGTACCGCAAGGCTCGGTACTAGGCCCCCTTCTATGGAACATAATGTATGATGGGGTGCTAAGTAGACTCCAACCGAAAGCTATTAAATTAGTTGCATACGCAGACGACCTTATTGTGGTAGCAGTGGCTAAACACCTCGACGACCTCCGGAGCAAAAGTAATGAGTGCATAAACGGTTTGCGCCAATGGTTCTCCTCAATGAGTTTAGAACTGGCTGAGCAAAAGACAGAAGTATTGCTCATAAGTACAAGAAAAGTAGAGGAAAGTATATCTTTGACCATAGGGGAGTGCGAGATTCATTCACAGCCACACCTAAAATATCTGGGAGTAATAGTAGACTCAAGGCTCAAATTTAAGGATCACCTAGAATACACTGCAGGTAAAGCGAATAAAATCCTGAATGCCTTATCAAGAATGATGTCAAATAAAGGCTGCGTGCGTTCCAACCGACGTTTTTTACTCGCAAAGGTAATGAGATCGGTTAGGTTATATGCGGCTCCAATATGGATCCAGGCGCTAGGTATCAAAGCATGTGCCAGACAAATGAAGACAGTGCACAGGCTGTCGGCACTAAGAGTTATCAGTGCTTTCCGAACAATTTCAAGTGATGCTGCTGAAGTAATGGGCAGTATGATGCCCATTTACATCCAGGGTGACGAATACGAACGAGTATACAAATTACCAGAGCCATCTATAGGAGCCAAAAGAGAAGAGAGAGTGAAAAGCTTAACGATATGGCAGCAGCGGTGGCAAACCTCACTCAAAGGACGGTGGACCTACAGACTAATACCGGACATCCATTCCTGGATCGACAGACGACATGGGGACCTGGATTTCCACCTAACCCAAATACTAAGTGGGCATGGGTGCTTTAGAAGCTACCTGTACAGATTCCAACACGACATTAGTCCGAATTGCCCGACGTGTGCAGAGTGCTTAGAAGACTCTGAGCATGTATTCTTTTATTGGACTCGCTTTTTAAATACAAGGGAAAAACTTAAAACTACACTCGGTGGTAGTTTTACGGTCGAAAATTTGACGACACTTATGTGGCAGTCCACTGAGAACTGGAATGCCGCTTTGGCAGCGTCAGTCATGACAAAACTTAGACATAGAGAGCAGAATAGGCGTCCGTCAGTCCGTGCCATAGAGGAGACTTAATTGTCTTATCACTCCCATGAAGTAATACCTACTCAGGTGGTTCTGTGGGAGAGTCTAGAATTGGGAGTAGATTAGGTTTAGCGGATTAAAGTTCCGCACTTCGGCTTTTGATGCTTCCCCCTACTTAAAAAAAATAAAAATAATAATAGATACGATGAACAAAAGGATACAATCATCATATTATAACAACATAGTCCTACAACCACAACAAAATATTTGGCCCTTTAAAAAACAATTTTTTTTTCTTACGGTTACCGAATTCAAAATTAACCCTTAATGTAAAAAAGGCCATAAAGAGACACAACTATATGCCTATACTCATCTTAGGATACACACTCTCCAACAACAACATTTAAGTTCATAGCATCTTCATGCCTTTTACTTTATCTAGTTTTGAAATCAGTATTCATACCCAAATGTATACATATTTAAACACACCTCATTGATTTTATCACATCTCCTCAGGAGCGTAAATCAAATTTTGATAACCACAAATGTTGAGGTACGAGTACAACAAAAAGGTTGTCAACATGTTTCCGCCTTTTTGGGCTGCTGCCATTTTTTATAAAATTTGACGAGTCTTTAAGGCGCATAAATAATAGTCAAATATATTTTCATATATAAATATGTACATTTGTAAGTATTTAAGAAAATTTTGTTTCTTATCATAAACGATTAGAGATATGTAGAAGCTAGAAAACGATCAATTTTGAAGAATATGTGGTATGAGAAAGGTTTAGTAAAATGGAAATTTAAGCAAAATTAAAAGATTGAAAGATCTTGGCCTAGAAACTTTATTCAGTCAAGGTTAAAATGGCAAAGAAATATTATAAAAAGGTGGTAAAATAGGAGCTAGGCCTATGGAATACGATGGTTGAACCTTGGGCTGGTGGTTCAAGCATTGTGTTACTTGAGTATGCTGGAGCTGCCTCCGTTAAAACCATGGGAGAACTCATAGTACGTGCCGGAATCGTTTAGTAAAAGACTAGCAAAGGGGACGGCGCAACTTCTATCTCGAGCATTTCAAGACTAGACGCACTTTCTACCGAAAACGGACAATGCTAAAGCAACGGTGTGAGGCGTAAGTACCAGCAGAGAAAACTCGATTAGTGTCATAGTTAGCACGAAAGAGAAGTTGATCCGACGCTTGACAGCCAAAATTCGGGAGCGTTACAACAACAGACAGGCTGAAAAGATATCTGCTTAGCATGCCAGCTCGATTATGGGAGCCCGAAGGGTGCTAAAGCGAGGTCCAACCAAACAGAACGTTCCTCAAAGGAACATAAAGCGGCAAAGATCGTCTGAACGAAGAGCTTCTCTCGGAAAATGCCATGCGCGGAACTTGCGCCAAGGTTTAGCAAAATCGCTGTGCTGCTTTCAGATGCTCATAAGGTGAGCTAATAAATGATCGGCAGCTCTTTAACCAGGAAGTGTCTGTTGTAGGAGAGGAAGTGGAAGGAAGTCATAAGTTATAGCTTCCTGAGGGTAAATCGAAGGATTCTTTTTACGGATGCCAGGGCAATCGGCCTTCAAATCCCTAGTGCGGTAGAGGAGAAGGAGGAGGATGTATAGTCGCGAAAGCTCAGTTCGCTGACTAAGCGCTCAGGACTAGTGAAGGCGTGTCTACACACCTTATCTCTATCATCAAGTTTCTTGAGGATTAGTCTGGTTTGGGTACCAGGATACAGCGATATTGCGAGAAACTGTAAGACTGATGAATTTGCTGGGACAGGTACTTTAGTCTCAATAACTGCAGAATGGGAACGAGCATGAGGTCCGTTGGCTTCCTTTGGTATGTTTCTGGACCGCTGCGCCTGAGACCAGCTCAGCAAGCGTTGGCCAGCTGTTCAGTCGCAAGATCTTTCTGGCCCGATGTAAATCGGAAAAAGTCGCCACAAAGTCATTTCAAAACAAAAAATTAAGAAATCTCTAATTGTCTACAAAAACGTTGTTGGGATACGTCCTTTTATGAATGACAAGCAAAAACAAACGTCATTCAAATACAGATGAAAAAAGTCATTTACGTGTCATTTATGACAATTTGAAATTGGTCCGCATTTCCATGCAGAAATTACAAAAGCGCTTTGCTTAGCTAATGTCTTGACATTTTCCATAGCCATCCCTGCCTGATTGATGTTACTATTTTAGCTAGCTTTGTATGTGGCATTACTTTTCACAAGTACAAAACTCACACACACGTCTCAAGAATGTGCATACCTATACCTATATGGTATAGTCAGCCTTCACGACACAAAGAAAAAGAGATTCAGTGCTGACACTGCTGTAACATTTTATGTTAATATTTCTTGTTAATTGAAGGAAAACATGTTTTTAATTCTACCAAAACCAGAAAAATAAAATTAACGCATATTAAGAGTGTATTCTGAGCGCGCAGAAGACCCAAGTGAACGACCAGGGAAATGCACTGACAAACGAAAGCCGAAAGAAAATTCGTATGCGCTGCGAGTGAGTGCAACCGTGGTAGGGCGCCACATGCTAAGCCTTGTAGATGCAACCGATAGGAGGGAGACGTGAGTAGTTTGGTAATCACAACGCAGTCACAACAGGACAAGTACACAAGTAAAAAGGTAACCTAACTTGCATAATGCATGTATTATAGAACCATTTAGAGACTTTACACGCACTGTTAAGAGGCATAAAGGCATGGAGACGCGTTACAGCTAAGCAGAGTTATGACAAATTTATGTTGGCGTCAGCTATGCAACAATGTACTACACGCTTCTTCTGAATTACATCAAATTATGCATTAATTTATGAATTATCTTCGGCTATCAACAGCACCAACCGACTGAGCCGAAGACTTATTATGCAAGAACCTGAACACCCCTTCGTTTCGATTTCCTAGAAAAGTCTGTTCAGGAAATGGTCGGCATCGGCAACAACCATTTGCCGCTATTATTATGTTAATTTTTTATCATTTTTTCTTACATATTTAATTAATAATTTTGTCTGGTTTTATTTTGCGTCTCTCGAATTTTTATTACCAGGTTTGAGCCTTGTTTATTCGCGGTTACCTTTAATTGTCGGCACTCGACAACAGTAAAAATATTATTTTACGGACATTAAGTATGCGAGTATTTTTTCTAATTCATGTTCAGAAGATATTTTCTAGTATTACTTTGTTTCCTAATATTACCAGGATGTAATAAAGAATTACGATTCACTTAAAATTCTTAGGTAGATTTTTTACCAATATTCTTCTGATAGCAAATTGATAATTTTTTGTACCGTTGAGGCAAGAAGTGACTTTATTAATCACCTATTGATATTGGACTAACTTTTTTCAAGACGTACTTTTAATGATATCTGATACCTTTTTATATCCCACCAGTTTTCATTTCGTTTCAATTATTTTCATATTCTATATAATTTGGTTAACTGGAAAATATAGTCCTTTTACTTCGCAATAGGAATCTATCGAACTCAATTTCAAGATAAATAATAATATACTTACCATATTTAATACACTCCCAAAAAAACCGATTGAAAATGGGTTTGCATTTGAGTTATTTTCTGGGCATTTGCAAAAAAAACCGTGATCAAATATCAAGTATTTCCATGCTTCAATATACCTATATTGCGGTTAAGTGCAAAAATTATTTGAATTTAACATTATTTCTCAAAGAGATGGATGTGACGAGTCATCAGTGAGTAGAGTTTTTGGGAAAAAAAAAATGTGAGAACTCATAGTCTTCTCCGCCAGCGTGGAAGTGGGCGTCGAAGAAAGACGAATCAACGGAAAGACAAGGGTTTAGTATGAATATCTTAGAGAGACCTCTTTAAAACTGCTCCAGAAATCGCTGCGGAGCGCAGTGGCACCGCTCCATACATTTCTTGGAAAAAAATAGAAGGAGTGGTCGTACAACAATGAAACTTTGCAGAAACACTTCTCTGGACTAAATTAAGAAATTTTGAAAAAATCTTGGAAAACCGCCCACTGCCACACCCACCTCCCATATAACTGCAATTGCCAAAATTTTTATTTTTGGACCTAGGGACTTGAAATTCGGTACACTTCTTAATTGAGTTCTCCTGATGTCTTAATTGAATATGTAACAGGCGAAAAATTGTGTTAGTTTTTATTTGTAATATTATGCAAGCACCATATCTTTAACAATGGGATCTAGTTCTAAGGAAATTTTGTTCGAATGACGCCTTAAGTTACTTATGTAAGGACCCGAAGTTATAAGAAGTCTGTTGAAGGCATCAGTATTTGGTGAAATTAAAATCGATGTTACTAAAAGGGACGGTAATTGGCGGTTTATTTTTTTTAATTGAAAGTACAGACTCGGAACTTTCATTTTTTTATAGTAAGAGGGCTAAGCAAGGCAAAGCACATAAAGTTTTTTCCCATCAAAAAATTAAAAGTTGATATTTTTTTGAAAAATTATAAAATTTAGCTTACTTTGCCAATTTCAATAAACTTTTTTTTTATAAACAAGTAGGTGCTATATTTTCACTAAAAAATAAAAGAAAAGCCATAGCTATAAACTTAGACACAAAAAATTCTTTATTTAGACAATAATTTAAATCTGATTTTATTGAATAACTTTCCGTCGACTTCTGTTAGTTTTTTTAACTATAAAATTTCACTTTTTATAAAAAACCTTGTTGAAAATCATTAAAGTTTTGAAATTGGAAAGTGGAAAAATCCTTTTTTTTCCGCCGAAATGCCACTGTGCGGAGCCTAAAGAAGCTCCCCAAATAGAATAGAATAGAATAAAAACAATTTGAATGCCCGATGAGCTGCAAAAACCCCGCTTGTGGCATCAAAAATGCGTTTTACGCGTCTAAACCCGTCAGTCATCAATCTGTTTAGAGTACGATTAAACATTCACCATTCATTATGGTTTTGCGAAGCATTCACAAGTTACGGTGTTGGCGAAATAATAGCGGCAGACGATACTGTAAACTCAGCAACATACATATGTATACAGAAATAGTAAAACAGGTGTTTTACTCGCCATCGATGCTTTAAGTGGGTATTTAAGAAAAATAATTTTTCAAGATGATTTTGCATCGTTTCATCGCTCAGGAAGGATAACATTGAGATTTTTTTTCTTGAATAATTAGAACTATGTAAATTTTTGTGTTAAATCTACATACATATATATATATATCTATACAAAGACGGGTTTGTTCGAACACTTATAACTCGAGATCTGCTGAACCAATTTTCATGGTAATTGATTCGTTGGATTTGACTCCGACCCGAATAGCAGAATACATATTAAAAACAATGAAAACTCGATATGTGTAATGAAAACTTAATCTTCTTATATATGTATACTTTTTTTCATACAAATTTTTTTCAATTTTTGGTTGTTTTGTTTTTTAATATTTTCATTTGTAAATTATTTGAATCGTTCAATTTCAGTCGCTTGCTTTTTTATTCCGGCTATTTAAAAGAAAAATTTTTGAAAATTTTATGTGTGTTGCAGATTGAAATTTGTTACGAAGCCACGAAGAGGTCGCCGTAATATCGTTCGGCGTTCTTTTTGCCATCAACGTATGACAGCCCAAGCAAGGCAAGGCAAGAAGAACTCCCAAAATGCGATGACATACGTGCGGAATTATGGATCGCGGTCATTCAGCAAGCGATCGTCACGATATCACAGCACGACTTTCCAAACAACAGTTACGATGTTTCATGGACTTTATCTTGGAGTAATGTAGGTATATGTATGTGGTGCTGTTAGATGCTAGATGTACTATGTTGAGTGACAACAGAGAGGTTTGTCGCACGTACACATTCTTCTTTGGATGGGGGATGGTGGTTACACCAGATCAAATTAAAGAAATCATTTCAGCTGAAATTCCTGACGCAGAGAAAGATTCGGTATTATAAGAAGTGATAAAAATCAATATGGTACATGGACCTTGCGGACACCTCAATCCCACTTCGGTTTGTATGTCTTACAATAAATGCACGAAACACTATCCACGTGCTTTTCATTCGGAAACACAAACTAGAAATGATGGATGTCCAATGTATCAGCGTCGCTCACCAGATGACAATGGCAGAACATTTAGCATTCAATTTAGAGGCGTGAATATCGAAGTTAACAACACATCGAAGTCGACAACATATGGATCGTACCATATTCGCCACTGTTGTCTAATTCACATTCAAAACCCATGTCAATGTTGCGTATTGCAGTTTGGTGTAATCGATAAAATACGTTTGTAAGTACGTCACCAAAGGGAGCAACATGGCGGTTACTGGTCTTGAACGATATGAGATCAGCAGTATCAAATGGGTCGATACGTGAACGGCAATAAAGCGCTTTGTATGATATTTACTTTTGCGACTCATGAACGTTTTCCGACTGTTGTGCGTTTCGCAGTTAATTTGGAGAATGACCAAATAGTCTATTTCAACACAGATCAATTCCATATGCCGTTTATCAATTCACGAAAAAAGGGCTCATCAGGAATGTTTATACGAACATTGGACAAATTATCGTTAGTACGATTCCTTAAATGCATGCGCAATGCTAGCTGCCAAAAATACCGATGTTGTCAACTTAAACTGGAAGATTCAAAGTCAAATTCCGGGAGACTTGCGGTCATACAAATCGATCGATCGTCTTGACAATGAAGACAACACCGTGAATTATCCAGTGGAATTTCTAAATAAATTCTTTGGAGAGGCTTGGTATGCCACCGCATCATTTGTGTCTCAAAGTTGGATCTGTCGTTATTATGTTTCGCAATATGATTGTGACGCACCTATCAAATACAAGGAGCAGAATGCTTGATTCTACGAATTCCTTTGAGTTCTAACTTTTTCCCATTTCAGTTCAAACGTATTCCGTTTCCAGGGAAAATTGTATTTGAAATGACAATCGACAAGACACAAGGATAGTCGCATAGTGTGTGGCATAAATTTGGAAATGCTATAATTTTCACATGGCCAGATATAAGTACGTGGCGTGCTCACGAGTCGGAAAACCATCTTTTCTGTACACCGGAACAGAAACCAAAAATTGTTGTTTATCAAGCTGTGTTACATTGAAAAAAAATGTAGAAAAATCTCAAATAAATGATAATCAACACAATATGAATTTTTATCTTTTCTCTTCAAGAGACATAATTTCGCGAAGGACAACGGCTGCGGGGTCAGCTAGTTAAAATATAAGAAAAACACTTTAAAAGTATTAAATAGAAGTATCGAAATCGGTTTTCTGGTTAAAAATTAGTTTTTTTTTATCCATTTTCCATATTGCATTTACTATATATCATAGAAATCTTAGTTTAAAAAATCGTATCATATAATAAGAATCGAATGCATGTTTTGTTATTAGATGAAAACTTCAAAATTTTTGGTGTTTATTGTTTAAAAATTTAAATAAAACTAGTAAGGAAGGGCAAAGTTCGGATGTAACCGAACATATTATTCTCTCGTAACATGCAAAGATCAAACCCGGGGAAAGTTCTTTTGCAATTTCACCAATAGATTTTAAAGGTTTACCAATAGTAATACCAATCAGTAAAAAGTTTGCAACAGGAGCTATATGGACCCCAGTTTTACCTGGGGACTTGAATAATTTTGGTCCGATTTGGACAATTTATATTCATAAGTTGACACATTTCGAAGGCATTATTCGTACAAAGTTGTATTCTTATACATGCATTTTTGCTTGATTTATATAATGAAAAGTGAAAGCATCAGATGGAAATTGATCGAGTAGAACCTGAGATATGGGTCCAAATTTGACCACGGCTCCTATAAAGTCTTTTCGTACCATCTCGGGTGTAAAATTACATGCATCCGGCGCACTTAATTATAGATTTATCCCACTTTTAGTAGCTTTTAGAAAAACTGTTTTATGTGGAGTAGTGGACAGGTTATCATAAGAATTCCCCATTTTCATGGGGTGACTAGGGATGCTTAAAAGGTTTACCCTGAGCGAATGCGTTAGGAAATATGTATATTAAACTTATTAGAGAGTGGGTAACGCCCACTTTTTAAAATTCTTTTTCAACCATAGATGCCCTCGCTAATGCAATTCATTCTACCAAATAACAGTCTTGTTTCTTATTGAAGAGCTTAGCTATGGAATATTTACATGTTTTCGATTCGTGGCGGTGGACGTCGCATGGTCTGATTCCCCCCATCTGCAATACCAATTTTCCTTGGTTGTCGGGGAACATGTGTACCAAATTTTATCAAGATATCTTAATTTTCACTCATGGTATCGCTTGAACGGACGAGCAGACAGACTGGATCAAAAGGACATTCGTGAGGTAAATGAACTGAATGCTATCCAAGTAAAGCAACCAGTCGGAAATAATGAATAAAATGAATGCCTGAGAGGTTGATGCAAACGAAAATATACAGGAAATATCATATATGCTGAAAAAAGATTAGACTCTATCTGGATTTCCTGCTTCAAAGGAATGTTGTCCTTATGTAACAAATAGTTTATTTTAATATTTTTTATTTATAATAATATTTTACTTATCTCTTCACGGCAATTACTTACAATATTGACGGCAAAACTAAAAACTTCACACAAATCAGTCGCCCATCAAAGAAAAGAAGTTCTGGTGAAAAATCGTAGCACAAACATTATTAAGAGTGCAGATCTTCTTACTGATTCGATGTGAGTTTTTCGGTTTCCTGAAACACAAGCATTCCTTCTTAATAACGCATAACGAAGTCTAGACTAAGTGCAAAGATTAGCTCATATCAAATTTATTTAATGGTTGATTTTTTTTACTAAAATACCATAAATCTTCCTCAAACCCTCTCTCGAAAACTCGTAACGTCGACTCATCAAATGTTGTCATCGTCCATGCCTCCGTGCCGTATAGCAGAACGGGAATTATGAGCGACTTATAGAGTTTAGCTTTTGTTCGTCGAGAGAGGACTTTACTTTTCAATTGCCTACTCAGTCCGAAGAAGCACCTGTTGGCAAGAGCAATCCTGCGTTGGATTTCCAGGCTGACATTATTGGTGGTGTTTACGCTGGTTCCAAGGTAGACGAAATTATCTACAACTTCAAAGTTATGACTGTCAACAGTGACGTGAGAGCCAAGTCGCGAGTGCGACGACTGTTTGTTTGATGACAGGAGATATTTCGTTTTGCCCTCGTTTACTGCCAGACCCATTTTCTGTGCTTCCTTGTCCAGCCTGGAGAAAGCAGAACTAACGGCGCGGGTGTTAAGGCCGATGATATCAATATCGTCGGCATACGCCAGCAGCTGTAGACTCTTATAGAATATGGTACCTTCTCTATTTAGTTCTGCAGCTCGAACTATTTTCTCCAGAAGCAAGTTGAAGAAGTCGCACGATAGGGAGTCGCCTTGTCTGAAACCACGTTTGGTATCGAACGGCTCGGAGAGGTCCTTCCCGATCCTGACGGAGCTTTTCGTGTTACTCAACGTCAGTTTACACAGCCGTATTAGTTTTGCGGGGATACCAAATTCAGACATAGCGGCATAAAGGCAGCTCCTTTTCGTGTTGTCAAAAGAACTTACCCCACGGTTGTTGACGCAGATTGTGGGGACTCCCTTTTTGTGGAATGAGCAGAGCACACTTAAATTCCAATCGTTGGGCATGCTTTGGTCCGACCATATTTTGCAAAGAAGCTGATGTATTTTCTTTATCAGTTCTTCGCCGCCGTATTTGAATAGCTCGGCTGGCAATCCACCGGCCACCGCCGCTTTTCTGTTCTTCAGACGGGTAATTGCTATTCGAACTTCTTCATGGTCGGCAATGGAACGTCTGCTCTCTGTCATCAAATCATGTTCACCATCTCCTAGTGTTATGCTTTCACTGCCATCCAGCAGGCTGGAGAAGTGTTCTCTACATAATTTTAATAGTCTCTGTGCATCAGTCACTATATCACTTATGGGGGTTCTTCGAGCACTACCACTGTCTGCCAAACTTTTCATACTCATGAATTTCGATTTCTCTCTTTTTCTGTCTGCAAATACGTCTCGCTTCCCTCTTCAACTCTCGGTATCTATCCCGCGCTTGTTGTGGTCGATCGTTACGTTGCGAGGTAGGCAGTCTATTTTCTCGCCGTTGCGACACGGCACTTCTCGTCGTACCAGCTGTTCTTTTGCATTTTTCGAAAACAAATAGTTTCGGTTGCAGCTGTACGTAAGAAGCTTGAAATGCCATCTCACAGTTCCCTGATACCGAGTTTTTGATGAGTGCTCTCAGAGAGCAGGAGTGCAAGTCAAGTAGAAAATCGTTCGGCTATTATGGCTAGATGTTCATCCACCGGAGTGAACGAAATTACTCGCCGGCGGAGTCACTCTCCCACACCGAACTTGAGACACTGTAGTAAATGCCACAAGGACCTACTTGCCTCAATTCTTGTCCCGTCCATCGCATTTCTTGGACGGCGGTGATATCAACCTTTATTTTCACGAGGACATCAACCAGCTGAACAGCGGCACCTTCCCAATTAAGGGACCGAACATTCCAGGTGTATTCCCTGCATTCGTTATCCTTAATGCGTTTGCCATAGTCAACATCAGAAGAGGGTTTCTCTTCCATTATGTTTTCATTGGGCGCATTTTTTACGTCGCGGGTCCCAAACCCAACGCATAACTCTGGACAAGGATGTTTCGGCTTCTCACTTTAGCTCGCCTTCAAGCGGATGTTTCTTGGCTAACCAGAGGATACTTGGGCTATGACCGCAAGTTTTGAGCTGCTTGAGCCATATGTAAAATAATCGTTTCTGGCCACTCCCAAGTGAATAGCAATCAGAGAATTTTCGTCACTTGCGTGAACACATGACTAGATTAGGCTATCTAATTTCGTAAAGATATCTGGTACGGTATGCATGGTACCTACATATATACTATAGTGGTCCGTTATCGGCGGTTCCTACAAATGAGCAGCTTCTTTGGTATAAAGCACGTGTGCAAAATTTCAGATCGAAGGACAAATATAGGCCTTCTAAAGAAATATTGAACACCGCAGTAATATTTGATAAAAATGAAATATTTAAAAATACTGATTATAGCCAAATATAACACGATATGTATGTGGTAGATTTTAGGTAATTATTAACTATATTTATCATATCCAGAAAAAAACCCAAATTTATTGGGACGGCGAGACACTAATACAGATACAAATATACACTGCAGCTGCATCCCTTCCAAAACGCGTCTACATTATAATTTTATCTTCTACAAAAACTCAATTAGTAACCTCCCGAAAAAAACAACAATAGATGAACGCTCGGCACAAAAACAAATAAAATCCGAATAACTGACTTACAGGCGTGCCGCTCTTGCTACTAGGCTACCAAGGAAGCTGCTAATGTCACCGGCAATCAGGAATAGAAAAAAATTGGTGAAAAAATACAAATAAGACATCAAAAGTAAAGAAAACGAACACAGCAGCTGCCAAACGAAAGTGGACCCAAGTGGCCAGCAAAATGCTGAAATCAAGCATACAAATAAAAGGCGGTACAGATAAGCGATACAGCAGACAGCAAGCCACCGATTGGACCTCCTTCGGCGTACGTCGAAAAAACAACGGCGAAAACAATCGTAAAACTGCGGACGACGGTGCAGAGCACATAAAATATGGCCAATCTGCTTAGCTGAAACAAAACGAGATAAATTGCAATTAGGTAATTTGTACGACTAGCCTACGATTAGACGAACAGCCCATGCGCAGTGACGGGACCACGCAACAGGATACGCAGCATCAACCTTGGCATGTGGCGACACACCGCAGGACATTTCAACTGCCAGCTATGAACTCTCTTATATTCCATTATACTCAGATCCACCGACGAAAAGTGTCCAGCATGGCATCACCATTTAACAGTAGATCATTGCCGTTTTCGCTACTTTTATTTCGGTCTTTGCGAAGGCAACTGCGAAAAAAACATGCAGAGATCTCTTCATTTTAAATTTTTTCTTTTGTGTAAAAGCAAAGGACGGCAAAGGCACGAACTGTCTGACAATGGAGGAATATGTACATATGTACATATATACTTACTCGTATGTAAGTATTAAGACCTTCGTTAGCTGTAAATGCAAAAACAAATATACACCTAAACATATGAACAAAGGAATAAAACAATTGCTGGGCTTCAAGGAAAATCGTTCCTTAGCTGGCTGGAAACTCTTCGTATTCTCTTAGGCCCTTTCAATCATCTCAATTTCGCTACGTTCCATTGTTGTTGCTTATTTGGCGTTGATCGACCATGAAAAGCGCAATTCAAGGCAGCCACAATGATCACACTAAACATTTGCCATAATCACTCGGTCCATTGTCCGTTCGCCTGCAAACAATACCTCGTGATCACCAACTAACCTAGCACACACCGTCAAGAATTTATTGAGTTGTCGGCTATCCGAGCGCAGATCCTTCGTCAAATTTGATATTTTTTGAGGAAAATCTTTCTTTTGTTAGCCTTTTGCCTTCTAAGGAATCTTTGTTTGTCTTTTGTCGTTTTCCTTACATTGCATCCAAATTGTTTACTGTTTGTCCTGTTTGTCATCTTTAAGCATTCCAAATGCTCGTAATGTTACGCATACGTAAATACATCCGTGTAATTGCTCACCTTTGCTTACGTTGTTTATTTTGTTGCCATTTTTTGTCAACTTCGATTTATTGATTAATTTGTTGCCTGTCATCTTATTCCTGCTAATGCTTTTCTTCTCTTCTTTTTATCCAATATTTGCTTACTTAATAAGGATACAGATGTTTCTTCCGTAGACCACAAAGAGTATTTTCCAATTTTGTATTGTAAAACTTATACATCGTGATATACTGTCTATAACCAATCTAGCATACAATCCTCCCATAGATTATATTTCCGGGCAGAGGAAAAGATTTTAGTAAGAAATCAATAAAACAATGAAAGCAAAAACATTAGATAATATGAGTTTAAAATATGTATATAGATATACATATATAGATTTATATTTATGTGTATATGCATAACCTAACCTTTTCCAAACATATAACTTCGCCCTATTGCTTCGAGACCTCTCAACTTCACTCCATGTTAACTAGTTGTGTCACAGATTAGCACCGATACTCACCGATACATCGTGTAATTGCAATGGAACCGTAGCTAATTGACATGATGATGATCTTTGACCTGCAGCTGCAATCCTTAAACTCAACTTCGCAAACATTATGAAAGCTATTGACCTTGTTTACTACGGATGGCTGCATTTTATAATTTTGTCTTCAATAGATTCAAATCAAGAACTAGTAATTTGTCATTTAGTAATCTAAAGCTTGTCATGTTAGCGGATGACTTAAAATCTTGCTACCAAACTTCTTCCTTTATATCAAACATTGATGAAATTTATCTTTGTATTAGTGTTTTACCTCTTGATATCTTCCCTAAACTGGATATCTATCTAAGTTCCGAGTCAGTAAGTTTTATAAGATGCAGCACCATTTCATTTCAGAAGTAGTATTACAATAATATTATAATACATATCTATGTATATATACTATATATAATAATATATACTTAATACATGAATTCTCGTCATTAATCACATTTTTCGTAAGAAAAATAAATTAATTAATAAAAGTAAGGCGGTAAAAACCAGGTTCTCCATAGCCTGCCTAATATTGCCTAATAAAATTTTACAAATCTTTTACTGAAACACATATTTTCTTTCTTGAATTACACGTTACGATCTTCTTCACTTGTTTTGGGGCCAGTAGACCTAATTCGTACAAAAACAGACAGGTTTTTGGAATTTTTGGGGCGACACAGTTAAAACCTCTTTATTAAAACCTTAAATGAATATCGTGTAAAAATGTATTATATTAAACCAGAAAAATGTACTGAAATACTCTTCACAAATTGAAAAGATTCCATACGAAAACTTTATTTGGATCGATCAGATTGTATGGCAGTAAGATTATATCTTTGCTCTAGATAATGATTCATGTCAAATTTTGTGAAGATATCTCGTCAAATAAAATAAGTTTGCCATACAAGGACATCATTTTCCACGTATGCTACCACGTATTATGCTACTTACTTCCATTTTTTCTTTTCAAAAATAAGGATACATCAAAGTAAACAGAGATAAAAGAATCTAAAATATATGACATATTGCAGTAAAACTCCTTTCATAGTATGAGCATTTTCTTATAATTTTCTAGTTGACAATCTCTTTTTATGGACCAGCACTAATCTGCCCTCAAATAGAAATCACATCGATTTCTTCTCTTACTTGTATGTATATTCTGATGAAACCGTTCTCTCTGTTCATCGCTATAATTTCGTAAATTATCCGAACTAGGTCCAATTTTTTATTTGCTCCTAGAGTCTGAAAGTTTGTGATCACATTTTCACAATTTCTACATAATTTCACTTAGAAATTTTCACTATCATGACAGTCGTAACCTTGATAAAACCTGTAACTTTCATTAATCTTCCCATCTTTCAACATTACTTTACTATGTAATGGAATTAAAACAACATTCTTTCACTAAAAAATTGTTTTATCAAAGTCAAAAGGACTTTGTGTATTTCTGCATCATTGTTTCTGAAGGAGGTAGTAAAACCGAAAATTTTGTAGATTAAAATGTCGGATGACTGGTTGTTGCTTGTTGTTCATTCTAGTTGTAAAATAGTGTTTAATTAGTTGATTTGACTGCAAGGAAGGCTAAAGTGTTTACATTTTCTTTTTTTATAATTGATATTTCACAATATCAAATTAGCCGTTTTTTCCGAGAAATCGCTGTTTGTTCTTTAAAATGTTCCAAAAAATGAAGTTTCGAAAAACCCTCCTTGCGTTATTTGCATAAAACTATTATATAACGAATGAATTTTAATTTTTGGATTTCAGATGATATAGTACAGCACAAAGTTAATAAGACCATCGCAAATCTCTTTGTTCGAGTTATCGCTTCCTTTCGAGTATTTTTTTACTTTGAGCAGGGCATATTAAGCTTGCAACGAAGTTGATAACGATCAACATGACGAGCTGAGTTGATTTATGTCCGTCTGTCTGTCTGTATATACGCGAAGTAGTCCCTCAGCTTTTAAGATATCCTTCTGACATTTTGCAAATTTCCTTTTCTCCCCAAGAGGCTGTTCATTTGTCGGAACCGCTGATATTGGATCGCTATAGCATATAGCTTCCACACAAAGTGAATGATCAAAATGATGTCCTTGTATGGCAAACTTATTTTATTTGACGTATTATGCTACTTACTTCCATTTTTTCATTGTATATACATATATGTACATATATGATTTTTATACTCTCGCAACAAAGTTGCTAAAGAGAGTATAATAGTTTTGTTCACATAACGGTTGTTTGTAAGTCCTAAAACTAAAAGAGTCAGATATGGGGTTATATATACCAAAGTGATCAGGGTGACGAGTAGAGTTGAAATCCGGATGTCTGTCCGTCCGTCCGTCTGTCCGTCCGTCCGTGCAAGCTGTAACTTGAGTAAAAATTGAGATATCATGATGAAACTTGGTATACGTATTCCTTGGCTCCATAAGAAGGTTAAGTTCGAAGATGGGCAAAATCGGACCACTGCCACGCCCACAAAATGGCGGAAACCGAAAACCTATAAAGTGTCATAACTAAGCCATAAATAAAGGTATTAAAGTGAAATTTGGCACAAAGGATCACACTAGGGAGGGGCATGTTTGGACGTAATTTTTTGGAAAAGTGGGCGTGGCCCCGCCCCCTACGAAGTTTTTTGTACATATCTCGGAAACTACTATAGCTATATCAACCAAACTCTATAGAGTCGTTTCCTTCAGGCATTTCCATATACAGTTTAAAAATGGAAGAAATCGGATAATAACCACGCCCACCTCCCATACAAAGGTTATGTTGAAAATCACTAAAAGTGCGTTAACCGACTAACAAAAACGTCAGAAACACTAAATTTTACGGAAGATATGGCAAAAGAAAGCTGCACCCAGACTTTTTTCAAAAATTGAAAATGGGCGTGGCGTCGCCCACTTATGGACCAAAAACCATATCTCAGGAACTACTCGACGGATTTCAATGAAATTCGGTATGTAATATTTTCTTTACACCCTGATGACATGTACGAAATATGGGTGAAATCGGTTCACAACCACGCCTTCTTCCAATATAACGCTATTTTGAATTCCATCTCATGCCTTCTCTGTATACATTAGGAACCAATGGTGGTAGCGGAATAAAACTTTACACAAATACGGTATTTGAAAAATATGTAAATGACCGATAATGAAATCTCGTTTATCACTTTATCATGCGAGAGTATAAAACGTTCGGTGACACCCGAACTTAGCGCTTCCTTACTTGTTATATTAGTAATTAAGTCAAACTGACTGCAAATCATGTTCCATGGTAAACACAAGTATCTGATGAGATCACTTTAAGGGAGAATCAGATAATGGATATATTAAAATTGTAAAAAATCGAAAACAACGGGCCTGTTAATTGCATTATATGATACATGGAAAAATGGATTAACCAACATAAAGGAGCAAACATTTTTGCTAAGCGCTGGCCAAGGGTCAATCTACCGGTGCATAAATCCGCATTGTTTAATGCTTATCTACTATATGTGTATTCGCAAAGAAAGCAAACACTTGGCAAAGACGAACAACAGCTGCGCAAAATGCACAATCAACCCCAGGAGCTGGTGCAGTGAAGAGGAAAATATCTGCCGGTGAAAAAACGGAAGAGCAAATTACCAACTGTTCCCCGAGCATCAAAAAATAAGTCTATTATACAAACATATTCATATCAAGTTAAGTATTATTAGGAAGTAACTGACATTTAATATTTTTAAACCGGAAAGATTTTTATGTGTAGATTTAATTCATGAAAGGATTAACCATATGGCGAAAGCATATACCGAGCATATGTACATGAAATTGCTCATACTTTGCACAAAAACAACACCCAGAAACATTCGATTATAAGAGGACAGTAGAATAATTAAACAAAAAAAATATCACATATATTTCGCTCAGAAACTATGGCAGTCAAGTTTCGTTTTTCTTGCAACATGTTTTGCTATAAATCATTATAGTTTTGTTCACCTCGCGGTAAGTGATCAGGAGGACGAGACGATTTTAAATCAGGATGATTGTCTGTTCGTCCGTTCGCTGACCGTGGAAGCTGCAACTTGTGCAAAACTTAATACCCATTGATAAAACTTATTAACATAAAGTGTACATGTTCCTCAGCACCACAAGAAGTTCGATATTGAAGATGAACGAACTCGTAACACTATCACGCCCTAAAAATGGAAAAGCTATAAAATGCCGTAGTTAAGATATCAATTGTAACCCACACATCGAATTAAAAATTTTAATTCCATGCATACATTTAAAAATTAAAAATAGCGCTCTTTATGTCTTTTCTTCCATTTACGCTATTTCTATACATGATCTTATTAAATTAATATCTATAACATTAATTACTTTTAAGAGAATAATATTGGTTGAATGTAAAACGAGATTCCTTTCGAGGTTCCCCACTATTGGCATTTTCTTTCAAATGTAGGCCGCGGCTACGTCTCAGAAGGTCCATCCATTGAATCCAATTTCCGATGACCAGTTCGAGTATTTTGACTGGTAACTGGCGAATGAAACGAGTGATGTTTGCTCCAAGGCCTGAATCGAAGCGAAATTATCCGCATAGACCTTACACTTTACATATCCCCACATGAAAAAGTCTAACAGTATGATATCACACTATTATGATGGCCATAACATAATGTGGAACATGATACATACTCTTAAGTGGAATTATGCCAATTGCATTATTATTTAATACTTTTTATACTCTTGCAACTGCTATAGAGTATTATAGTTTTGTTCACCTAACGGTTGTACGTATCACCTAAAACTACTCGAGGTACATATATGTAGGGTTATATATATTTAAATGATCAGGGTGACGACGCGAGTTGAAATCCGGTTGACTGTCTGTCTGTCCGTCCGTCCGTGCAAGCCGTAACTTGAGTAAAAATTGAGATATTTCGACAGAACTTGGTATGTGGGTTCCTTCGTAGTTAAAGCATAAAGTTGTAATTTGGTATAGGGGATCGCAGTGGCAAAGGGCACCTGTTGGCAAAAATTAAAAAAAAAAATACAAGTCTAATGTTCATATCTCTACCACTTAAGCAGCAACAACCAAATTTTCTGAGTACAAATCTTATAAGAACTTCTACCCTCTGTGTGAAAACGGATGAAATCGGAGTATAACCCCGCTCACTCCCCATATAACGGTACTGTTAAAAACTACTAAAAGCGCGATAGGTCAATAACTAAATGGGCATTAAATTTACATTTGGTATGAGAAAACTTTATGCGAGCCGGCTTAAAAATTAGACGATGGCCGTGGCACCGCCCACTTTTTAGTGAAATCCCATATCTCGGGACCAACCATTCTTACATTCTTATGACACATTGTAAAAACTTGCAAAATTGGACAACAACCATACCTACTTCCCATATAGCACAATTTTAAATTCCCCTTATTCGTTCAGTTTCTACTACACAAATCAAGAAGCAATTAATATAACGGGATAATACTTTGCATGATTAATGTCTTTAGGTATGACTAAAAATTGTTGAAATCCAATAAAACTGTTCAAGCGCCAAGGTACCGAATATTTAAACTCCGATACCTATAGTTGACTTTTAATCGAAAATGTGAGTCAATGTGTGATTGTATATAACTGAAATTGAGGGATAATCCTTCTCTTATAATGTATGTCAAAAACTGGTTGAATCGGACCGATTCTTCCCTTATCCCCATAAATGTAATATAAAGATTTTTGAATTTCCCAGTGACCACATATGTATATATACGGTGCATACATATGTGGTTATCCCAATAAAAATAAGAGAGCGTGTTTTACTTATAACAGTATATTGTTGTGCTTAAAAGAGATAAATTGGGTGAAAACTTGATCTAGCCCCGTAAAACTAATATCAAGATTTTAAAACATCCGGCTGACTTTACTCTATATGATTGGTTTTACACCTTAAAGTATTTCCCTGACTTTGATTGCAAGAATATAAAATGTTCCTTACTTGTTTTTAATTAATAACAAATGTTGGAAAGAATTCAATCGAATAATTCATTTATTTCATCTTTTAGCAGTCAGAAAATTAAAATTTTGGTCGTTGTAATGCTTAAATCATTCTTTCAAATGACTTTGAACGAAGTGCTTATTCGATATCTGATTCCTAGCATGAGTAAAAATATGCTTGAAATAATAATAAAACAAGTTTGGAAGCGCTCAGTGCCAGTATTAGGAAAGTATTCTCTCCGAATTTCTATAATATATCTCACAAGTTGGTCGACATTTTCGATAAAAAGTTCACAATTAATAAACACATGCGGTATCTGCAGACTTGAATATTTTCGCTCCGATTTGAACACTTCGTAGTCATAAGCTGGTCTACTTTAAGCGCACTATTCGGGCAAAGTTGTATCCTGATGCATTTATTGGTACTCGTTTGCATATTGGAAATAAAGGAATCAGATGGAATTTAAAATTGGGTTAAATTAGAAGTAATTGGGCGAACCTGGAATATATGAATATCAAAGTAACATTATGTACCAAATTTCGTCGATATAGGCCAAGTAGATCCTAAGGTATAGCTTTTTCCCGAAATATTTTCGTCTATTTTTGACACTGGATCCTATAAAGACTTCTTGTATCATCCCAGGTGTAAAACTTAATGCCTCTGGAGTATTTATTTATCGCACTTTTGGTGGTTTTTAACGGAACCGTTATATAGGGAGTAGGTCGGATTACCACCCGATTTCATGCAATTTTACAGTGTCGGTTGGGGTTCTCCTGTGATTTGTCCTGAGGGAATTTAAATATTGTACCTTAAGTGGTTTAGGAGTTATGAACATTAAAGCTCTTAGAGGTTGGATCCACCCCTCACTTTTTTTTCAAGGATCACATGTACCAAGTTTCATTAAGATATCTTAAGTTTTACTCAAGACGGACAGAGAGTCACTCAGATTTATTATTATATCTTTATACGTGTACATAAAAAGTACGTGTCACGTTGTTTGTCCGCGATGGACTCCTAAACTACTGAACCGATTTTAGTAAAAACCAACTAAAAAGATAGGATAGTAAAAACAATTAACTATTAACTGGACAGAAGGCTGGTAACCAGACGTTAAGCAGCATTAAATTCCTTATTTTTTCCAATAAAATTTATTTGTATGAACATATTCAAAATTAAACCTCAAGTACAATCCCTTGGATTCTTTAACCGACAAAAGCGTTTTCGCATTTATTTAAATTTTATAAATTTTACTGCATTGAATAGTTTATTACATGAATAGTAGAATAAAATGTATACCACAGCAACGCGTGGTCGGATCCCCTAGTATTTATATACTTGTATAACCTTATATCCAACTCGATTAGATGAACATAACTATGTTGCAAGAGTATAAAAATATCGGAATAGCTACAGTGTTAAGAAAAAGTTCAACCATAATTGGAGATGAGTGGCTGAAAAAAAATGATGTCAGTCCCAAATTCCACGGGAGCCGTGCTAGTTTATGTATATATAGAAATGCTTCGAAATATGTTATCTGAGCAATGTCAAAATTAATGCCCGTCCCTTTCCCTGTCCTGTATTTATGCTGTTAAAGTTGGTCAAAATGTGTGCTGTTTTAATGAAACTGAAGGGACAAGTTTTCCATTCGACTTGTGGTTTAGTGCTGAATTAGAATAAAATGGGTCTAGCCCTTGGCCTACGTCTCATATCCACACATAATGATTTCCGATCCTTTGGTTGACGATGTCACATCAATTCAGCATATTAAATTTAGCCTATTTAGTCGAGTTTAAATCACTATCTTATTTGAAGATGATTTTAATATAATAGCTAGTTATAAGAAGGCTAGGGAAAGTATGACACACTGGCACACAATTAACAAGGAAAGATTCTCTCTGAGTTTCAATAACATATCTCACTATTGGGCCGATATTTTCGATAAAAAGCCATTAACAGATCCACATCGAATGCGATATTCGCCGTGGCCAATGCGCAAAGAACCATAAATCTTTCGCAGAACTTTTCTCTCGAAAACTCGCAATGTCGACTCATCAAATGTTGTCATCGTACTCGCCTCTGCACCATATAGCAGGACGGGAATTATGAGTGACTTATAGAGTTTGATTTTTGTTCGTCGAGAGAGGACTTTGCTTCTCAATTGCCTACTTAATCCGAAGTAGCACCTGTTGACAAGAGTTATCCTGCGTTGGATTTCCAGGCTGACATTGTTGGTGGTGTTTACGCTGGTTCCAAGATAGACGAAATTATCGACGACTTCAAAGTTATGACTGTTCTAGTCTAGTGACGTGAGAGCCAAGTCGCGAGTGCCACGACTGTTTGTTTGATGACAGGAGACATTTCGTCTTTCCTCGTTCACTGCCAGACCCATTTGCTTTGCATCCTTGTCCAGCCTGGAGAAAGCAGAACGCGGCGCGGGTGTTAAGGACGATGATATCAATATCTCAATTCTCAATTGCCTACTCAATCCGAGGTAGCACCTGTTGGCAAGAGTTATCCTGCGTTGGATTTCCAGGCTGACATTGTTGGCAGTGTTTACGCTGGTTCCAAGATAGATGAAATTATCGACGACTTCAAAGTTATGACTGTTCTAGTCTAGTGACGTGAGAGCCAAGTCGCGAGTGCCACGACTGTTTGTTTGATGACAGGAGACATTTCGTCTTTCCTCGTTCACTGCCAGACCCATTTGCTTTGCATCCTTGTCCAGCCTGGAGAAAGCAGAACTAACGGCGCGGGTGTTAAGGACGATGATATCAATATCATACCATTGTGGGGTCTCCCTTTTTGTGGATTGGGCATTGCACACTTAAATTCTAATCGTTGGACATGCTTTCGTCCGACCATATTTTACAAAGAAGCTGATGCATGCTCCCTATCAGTTCTTCGCCGCCGTGTTTGAATAGCTCGGCCGGCAATCCATCGGCCCCCGCTGCTTTGTTGTTCTTCAGACGGGTAATTGCTATTAGAACTTCTTCATGGTCGGGCAATGAAACGTCTGCTCCATCGTCATGATTGGGAAATCAGGTTCGCCTTCTCCTGGCATTGTACGTCCACTGCCATTTAGCAAACTGGAGAAGTGTTCCCTTCATAATTTAAGTATGCTCTGGGCATCGGTCACCAGATCACCTTTGTCTTGAAACCTTCTGTTAGCCGCCGCATTTTTTCGTAGAATTTTCGAGTATTACCCCTGTCGGCCAGCTTATCAAGCTTTTCGTACTCACGCATTTCGGCCTCTTTCTTTTTCTGTCTGCAAATGCGTCTTGCTTCCCTCTTCAACCCTCGGTGTCTATCCCATCCCGTACGTGTTGTGGTCGATCGTAACGTTGCGACGTAGGCAGTCCAGTACCAGCTGTTCTTTTGCATTTTCCGAAAACCAATGGTTTCGGTTGCAGCTGTACGTAAGGAGTTTGAAATGCCGCCCCACAGTTCCCTTATACCGAGTTGTTGACAAGGCTCTCAGAGAGCAGGAGTGCAAGCCGAGTAGAAAATTGTTCGGCTGTCTGTTGTGATTGCAGCTTCTCGACGTCGAATTTTCCTTGTGTTTGTTGACGTGAGTTTTTTGCTGTACAGAGGCGGGTGCGAATCTTGGCTGCAACAAGATAGTGGTCCGAGTCGATGTTAGGACCTCGGAGCGTACGTACGTCTAGAACACTGGAGACTTGTCTTCCGTCTATCACGACATGATCGATCTGGTTGGTGGCTTTTCGATCCGGAGGCAGCCAGGTAGCTTGATGTATTTTCTTGTGCTGGAATCTAGTACTACAGATAACCATATTTCGGCCCCGGCGAAGTCGATCAGCCTCAACCCATTTGGGGATGTTTCCTCGTGGAGGCTGAATTTACCGACCGTAGTGCCAAAGATACCTTCTTTGCCCACCCTGGCGTTTAAATCGCCAAGCACGATTTTGACATCGTGTCGGGGGCAGCTCTCATAAGGGCGCTCCAAGCACTCATAAAAGGCATCTGTGGTCATATCGCCCTTCTCTTCCGTCGGGGCGTGGGCGCAAATAAGCGATATGTTGAAGAACCTCGCTTTGATGCGGATTGTGGCTAGACGTTCATTCACCGGAGTGACGGAGTCTCTCTCCCACCACGAATCCAACACCAAACTTGCGCTCCTTTATATGGCCACTGTAGTAAATGCCACAAGGACCTACCCGTCTCTGTCCTTGTCCCGTCCATCGCATTTCTTGGACGGCGGTGATGTCAGCCTTTATTTTCCCGAGGACATCAACCAGCTGGACAGCGGCAACAATTAAGGGACCGGACATTCCAGGAGCATGCCCTCAATTCGTAGTCCTTATTTCGTTTGCCATGGTCGTCATCAAAAGGGGGGTCACTCATCCGAGGCTTGTTGTTCCTTTTCATTGGTGGTGTTTTTTACGTGGCGGATCACAAACATAGCGCGCAACCCTATGTGGGGGATGTTTCGCCTTCTCACTTTAGCTCGCCTTCGAACGGATGTTCTTAGGCTACCCAGAGGATACTTGGTCAAAGATCGGAAGTCGTGAACTGCTTGATTCATATGTAAAAGAATCGTTTCTGGCCATTCCCAAGTGAATGGCAATCAGAGAACTTTCCTCACTTGCGTAAACTCTACACATGACTCCATCCTCCACGTCGCAGAGTTAAGTAAGAGCGAACCTCTCGATATGGTTGAAATTGTATAACAAACTAGCTTAGATGAGGTAAATGTGAAAGACGTTTGACGAAATATTTGTTGAAAATAGGTAAGAAAGGCTATAATCAATGTGACTGTTGCAATTAAAAGTAGCACACATTATTTCAGCCAAAATAGCACGACGTATTCGTGAACACCGTGCAATTTCAGTACAAGAACAGGTTCAACTAATTTATTTTGTGCCGTTTGACCGATTTTGTGCAAACTTTACATAAATCATCTATTAAATAGTGAGAACAAAGCCTATAGATTTGGTTTGGATAGGTGGACCCGTTCTTAAGTTATAAAATTACAACAAAAAGTGGCATTGCTTGATATATATAGATATGGGAGCTAAGGGAAGCATTGACCCGATTCCGCCGATTATATTTTTATTAGGAAATGCTTTTCTCCACATTTCAGTTATATATCTCACACATTCACCGATATTTTCGGTATAAAGTCAACTAGAGCGGCAGTTCCGGTTCGACTTGGTACATTATTGGTCAGAAGGTGAGATACTTCAAAGGTTCCAATCGTGACAAGTTTTATCTCATTATACTCGTATTAATTCTTTCTTGTTTTGTATACCGGAAAGTGAAATAATCAAATGAAATTTAAAATTGTGTTATGTATGAAGTAGTGGTGGTTGTGGTCTGATTTCGCTCATTTTTGCAGTGTATATATTTGGGTTGTAATCATTAGAGCAAGTCCCGATATATGTGATTTAAAAAAAAGGAGGGCGGTGCCATGCTCATCGTCCAATTTCAACCTCGGCTTCCTTTCATACCATCTCGGTTGTAAAATTTAATGTCTCTGGCGTATTCAGTTATTCATTTATCGCGCTTTTAGTATTTTTCAAAAACAGCATTATATGGGGTTTGTCGGGGATTGTATTTGATTTCATCCATTTTCCCCACTGTCGGTAGGGGTTCTTATAATATTTTTACTAAGCAAATTTGTTGTTGTGCATTAAGCCAATTAGAAGGCGGAGCAACACCCACTTTTTTAATTTTTCTCTGTTCATTAGACTTAGTTAGAACATATTTGCAGGTAAGAGCTTTTAAGGGGGTATTCTGGTCTAGACGCATGAATTTCAGGCATTTTTTAAACTAAGATAAAAAAACGGTGGAGTGTCGGCTTCAAAAAAAACAGTGCGTCCTGGTTGACGTGATTTCACCCCTTGTAGAGATCTAAAACACAAAAACAAGAAGATTCTTCATTAGGAAGGATGTCGTTATCGGGTTGACCACTTTCAAAAAAAAAAATAACAAAATAGCGTCGGCTTGAAAAAAAAAATTTTTTTGAACCGATTTTATCGATCTTTTCGAATTTTTTAAAAATACTTCAAATCAAAATTTTTGGAAATCCAAGACAGACACGATAGAGCATTGTATAAAGAAAATATATACCGAATTCCAAAGGAATCGGTTCAGTAGAACTTGAGATATCATGTCAACCATCTCAAAAGAAGTAGTTTCGAGAAAAACGCGTTTAAAATTTAGGAGACAATTCTAGTGAACACGGACGCCATGTCACAAAATCGGCTGTATCGCCGAAAATAAGTCGAATTTTGAAAAATCCTTCCAATGTCATATTTTTGAAAATCTAAACTTTCAAAATATGCAAAAAAAAATCGGTTTTTCCAAAATCCTAGACCAGAAGACCCTCTTAATAAAAAAATTGGAAACGGTGATTTCGAAATAGCTGTTTATATTTATATATACGTTTGTGTTGGAAATTAATGCAAGCAGATTTTTTTGAAAGGTGTTTGGACACCGAAAAAAGATGGAAAAGCAATAAATCTGTAATACTATAAACTTTTATTTGGAGCATATTCTTAAAAGTTTTCATTAATGTTTTCCATTACAAATACATGTTCACACAAAATTTATTACATTTACATTCCTTTCAGGTTTCGATGAGAACATCTCAACCGATTATTTTGCTCCTGTAATGTAACGTAAAATAGCGGAATAGCTACAGTGTTGAATAAAAGTTCAATCGTATATTAATGAGATAAATAAAATGAAATAAAATAAAATTATGGAAAGTTCTCTGAGCGCCATTCGACCTGAGCATCATGCAGGGGTACAATTTTCAGCGCCTTCGACCTTATTTCATGATCTACGATCTTTTCCATACTTTTTAGTAAGAAGGAAGTTAGTCTAATTGGCGTGAAGAATTTAGCCAGTGAATATGTAGTCCTTTCTTCCTACATTGGGTATGAAGATCACCTTCGCGGTCCTCCATAATTCAAGGATGTACGCCGATTACCCAATCTGAGCGAGATGGCTTGTGTTCAACTCCGGGTAGACACTGGTCTTCCCGAAATGTTTCCGGGAAGTGCGCCCGCAGAAGCGCCGTAGCTCTATCTTCTGCGCTGGTCGTATACATATGTCTTTTCGCTTCTTTTGATTGCCGCTAGTACTGTGTCAGTCTTGTCTCTGGCCAGTGCCTTATGCAGGTTAGCTGCATCTGGTGTGGGGGTGACATTTTCACAGAATCTCCTAAAGCTTGCCTACTTTGCGAACCTATTATACTTGTTATATAAAATTAGGTTGCCCCTATTGGTATTCCTCGCAGATCCCCGTACGTTTCGCGTTGTTAAACAGCGTCCGTACCTTTTTCCTGAGATCTGAGGTCTTTCTTGACTAACAGGGACAGTTGCGTCTTTTTGTAGTCACCTTTAAGGGGCAGCTGCAGTGATACGCGTCTACGATGGACTTGTTTATCGCAGACAACCTGCTCTCTCCACGCTCAAATTCTTACTTAGCAACGGAAGGTATCCCAGCTTGCATTCCGAGGTTTACGTCTGGGGTGGGGAGTTGCTTGACCCCTGCCTTTAGCGCGAACGTTATCATTCTATGATCTGACAAGAAAGGCTCCGTTGACACCCTCCATTGTGAGACCAATCCGTTCACAGCCTCGTTGCTCAAGGTGATGTCAAGCACCTCTCTCTTGTTTATTGTGACGAAGGTGAGTTCACACCCCACATTCTCTATAGATAAGTTGCTACTTATTATATATTCTAAAATAGACTCACCTCGTGTTGCAGTCCGCACTGCCCCATTCCGTGTGATTGGCGTTCGCATCTCATCCTAGGATTAGGGGCAGCCTGTGTCTCCTGCAGTACCTCACCAATCTATACACAGCCTCTGCTGTGGATGCCTCTCCTGGGAAATAGGCTGACGCCAGGGCAAAGTCTGTGCCTACATAGTCCCGCAACTAGATCTTGTGTCGGGAACTCTGACACGCAAAAGAATTTGTTGTTCCTGTTGTTCATCCGCACTGCCACCCATAGGAGTTCCTGCGTTAAGGGAAATAAGGTCCTTGTCGTTAGACTTCCGAAGTCACAACAGTCGCAGCCTGTTCCGCCATGATATCGCTGGCTGTACTGCCTCTCAACTACCCGATGGAGACGTTGGAGTCGAAGGAGCTTACCATACTCCAGGACCCTCTCATGGAAGAGGTATTCAGAGGCAGTGAATACGCAGCGTTCTTCCTTGGGGTCGATCAAAAAAGGAGAGAGGCCGAAATGCGTGAGTACGAAGAGCTGGATAAGCTGGCCGACAGTGGTAATGCTCGAAAATTCTACGAAAAGATGCAGCGACTAACATGAAATTATGAAGAGAACTCTTCTCCAACCTGCTGAACGGCAGTGAAAGCTTAACACCAGGAGATGCTTTAATAGTAATAACAATGTCAGCCTCGAAATCCAACTCAGAATAACTCTTGCCAACATGCGATTGAAAAGTAAAGTCCTCTCTCGACGAACAAAGACCGAACTCTACAAGTCCCCGATCTGGTTTATGGTGCAGAGGCATAGACGATGACAGCATCTGATGAGTCAGCGCTACGAGTTTTCGAAAGAAAAGTTCTGCGGATGATTAATGGTCCTTTGCGCATTGGCAAGGGCGAATACCACAGTCGATAGGATAGTATGAGATATACGACGAAATTGACATACACCATGTTTGGCGCCAATTGGAGATTCCAAGTGTAGCCCGGTTCTTCTCCACCTGGTCTTTCCAACGGAGTGGAAGTCTTCCTCTTCCTCTGCTTACCCCGGCGAGTACTGCGTCGAACACTCTTAGAGCCGGAGTGTTTTCATCCATTCGGAAAACATGCCCTAGTCAGCTCAGCCGCCGTCTCATAATTCGCTGAATTACAAGGTGTTTCCAAATTAAACAGGAATTTTCAATCTAGCGCCCCTGGTAGCGCCATCTATATGTCCACTGGTTAGAATCTGCTATCTTTATCAATTGTCTAGTGAGAATTTCATGACATTTCATAGATTGGAAGTGAAGTTATTGCGTTTTAAGAGTCAGTATTTTTGTGTTATTGGTGCGAAAATAAGCTTCGCACAAATACTCAACATTAAATTTTGTTTTAAAATTGGTAAAACTTTTACCGAAACGTTTCAATTGATGAAACAAGTTTATGGCGATGGTTCCTATCAGTGATCTGCAGTGAATGAGTTAAACACAACTTTGAGCCACTTGCGAAAAATTGAGTATGAAGCAAGCAAATTATTCACGGAATGAGTATAAGTGTGAATACTGCTCACTTACAATTATGAGAGAGAGAGTTTTGACTTGTGAGCTGCTTAGCTTGTATGAAGCATATATTCACAAGTGTTTGCTTATGAGCTCACAATACTTATGAATCTTTGCTTAGGATTCTCTGACATTCATGAATACAAAACACTTGTGAATATACGAAGAAGCTCAATTGTGCGCAAGCCACTTGAGCCGTAACGATATGAACCAAAGGCTAAGAAATCCATTACGAAATTAGTAAGAGTTACTATTATATTATTGTATAACAACAAGGATTTTGTAACTGGTTCTAATAATGACTAGATATAATGAAATAAAAAAACTGGATTTTCATATTTTGTGTTAATTTTCTCTATTATTAAAAAAAATCACATATACATACATACTTACATTATTATGTTATCACTTATAATATTACATTTTATTTTATAAAATGATAATTCAGTTCCTTTCAATGGAATTAAAATTAAAAATAAAAATCACGTCAGTTTAATGGTATAAAAATTACATGAATTATTATCAAAAAACTAAATAACAAACTTCAGTTAATTTCGGTAAAAAATAAAAATAATAAGCATAAAATTTACTTCAAGATTTATGTACATACATAAGATTCAACTCCAAAGATACAAGTATATATTATAAGTATAGCTTCTAAATATATATTAAGATTGAGGTATTGCACAAAATTACTTCTCAATATCATTGTATATTTTTGTTTTTTAAGTTTCTAAGGTCTTATTGCCATATTAGTTAGTCTTAAATATTGAATTCAGGAATATTATTTTATCTACGGTTTTGGGTGCAAGTCGATTTCTTTTATCAGTTATTAAATTGCCTGCCAAGGAAAATACACGTTCAGACGCCGCACTACTTGCCGGTATAGTTAATATTTTAAGTGCAAGTTTTGATATGCTTGGAAAGTTAGCTTTATGTTGCTTCCACCATTGAATTGCGTCAAAGTCGTTATCAAATTGTATTCTTTCTGTAAAATATCGATCTATCTCATCTTCTATACGTTCCTGCGCGCCCATGTTTGAAATATTTGGAAAAAAGAAGTTCAGGTCATTTGCAGGTGAAGACGTATTTGATGTTGAAGTAATTGGTGAAGATGGAATTTGTGATAAGAAACAAAGAAGTTTCAGTTTTGTAGTTTTTACGAAGTCAATAGACTCACTCGTTCCTTTTAAAACCCCTCCGCGTAGGTATAAACTTCAGGGACTCATCTACCTATGCTCTCCAATTTCTAGAATGTAAGATAAAGCTTAAGAAAATAATTCAATAAAAGGATAATAAACAAAGAAGTTTCAGTTTTGACGTCACTACAATCGCGCGTTTCGTTCCTTTTAAAACCCTCCGCGTAGGTATAAAATATATTTTGAATAGGCACGGAATTTGTGAATGTATTCATGAATAAACAATGATTCACTTATTAGTGAATGTATTCATGAGCCTTTCAACTCATCAAATAGTATGCAACGAATAGCTCAGACAATTGTATACAGAGAAGCAAGCCAAGCCAAGTGTGAGCGCTAAGTGATTGTGAGACATATTCACACTCATTATTACACAAGCAAGCCATGTGATTGTGAGAAGATAATATTTTTAGTGAGAGCAAGTGTGAGTGAATATTGGGGGTGATTCATGAATATGAGAGTGTATTCATAAGCCAAGTATTCACTGCAGATCACTGGTTCCTATCCCGTAGCAGAGTGCACGAGTGGTTTCAACGTTTTCAAAGTGGTCGCGAGGACATAAATGACGATCAACATGTGGTTCAATTAAAATGCGTGATCACCGGAAATTCCATTAAAACTGTGCGTGAAGTTCAAAAATCAGCCGAAATCATCACTGAAATTCATGGAAATGGAATTAAACATCTCCAAAACATCGATTTATCGCATTTTGACCGAACATTTAAGCTTACGAAAGGTGTGTGCACGGTTTTTTATGTAATATATGTATAATATAATATATTGTATAATATAATATAATTTTTATCATACAAAAATGTATTGTTGTTGTTGTAGCGATTATCAAGACTCAGCTCGGGGGGAAAGCAATATGTTATCTGTCGTCGAAATCACTTAACGGTATGCCCAGGAAACGAAGGGGGTGCTAAATGAGTTTCTTTGTGAAGAGGTGATTAGTATCACACTGGTCTCATTGCACTCAGAACAGAGATTTTGTATGTTATATATATCAGGGTCTATCCTGGATAATTAGGTTTTCAAGTTGCCACGGTGTCCAGAACGAAGTTACGCAAGGATCACTCTGGTTTCGGCAACTCGAGCTCTTGCTCTGCTACAGGTAGATAGCATTCAGTACCCACTGGAAATTAGTCGCGTGCAAAATGTGGTCAGTATATTGTTCAAGTTCGTCGACATCCTATTATAATCAGATGGAATTTTAGTAAGTCTTTATCTTCTCCGACTGCGTCCAGGCAACCATATTGGGGCGGCGTAACTGACGACCGACCGGCCGACAGCTTTGTATCTTGCTAACAACATCTCTTTATCTTTGCCCGAGTGCTGCGGGCCAGAAGTGCGATAAGACTCCCCTAGCTTCCCAGGTTTCTGTAGTGGGACCACCCTTCCGATTTTCAATACTTCGGGTATGTGAAAGGTGATTCGTGACAAATTGAGGACATTGGTGAGATTGCTTACTCCCGCCGAGCATAAATGTTGTTGGCTCTCTGAACATCGTCGAAGGTGAAAGCAAGTGGTGTGCAGTATTTTGCGCAACCGTCGAGTTACACACCCTTTGAAAGTATTCCGGAGGAGAAATTACATCACTTCAGGTGTCTCACCCATTTTGTCCGCTTTATCCATTAGGCAGGGATCACAGAGATGGACCTGTCGTAAGGTGTCGCGTTCATTTGCTAAGACTGCTGTTTCAGCTGGAAAATTAAGTCGAAGATCATGAATTCCCCCGGCGGAAATGAATTGAGCAGTATCAATAGCGTTTACCTAGCGGAAAATCACGTTTGCCAACGGATACGTCCATACACTTAACACTTACTGATCCAAACGGGGTTAGATCGCCGAAAAAACAGCTCTTGGTCGGATGAAATCCGAGTCAATTCCGGTGCGTAGAGCCAGCTGTCGTGGGAATTGCCGGATACGTTATGCTGTTTATCAAACCACCACCAGCGATTTTTATATCAGCCGAGATGCTACAGATGCATATAATTCGGGAGGGGGCTTCGTTATATCGTGGTGCGCGTTTAAGTCGGCATGTATCAATCGTTTCTCACCACGGAGCAGTGCGCCTATGTTCGGGTGATATCCTGTTGGCTAACACGTAATGAGAGGTATGTATATATTAAATATTTCGAGGTCGAAATCGCCTGACAGGATAGTTATGTCATGACTTTTTAGAGTAAGACCCCTGCGGTCGATATCACTAAAGATCGTCTATCTTTATCACTGTAGTGTGGTGCAAAATGAAGGCTAGGCCACCACCATTATCTCGCTCATAATCTTTTGATACTAGATATCAAATCTTATGTCCATCTTTACTTATTACTGTTGTAACGCTGTTTAATTCTTGCGCTGAATATATCTTGTATAAACTGTAAAACTGTTTATTTACACATAAAATGTTGTCATTTTGTTATCACTAGGGTTGGCAGGATTCGGATAGGAAATACAAATTAGTCTTTGTGGTGATTTGGGAATCGCAGGCCTATGTGAGGTGTTCAGCCCGCTTGTAGTATGGATAGTATCGTTACTACTTGATATCTGCCGCTTTGTTTCGCCAGCAATGCTGTGCAGCATATCAAAGACAGTGTCAGCATCGGAAACACTTTTTGGTGAAGGTACGCTTGCTAGTTGAAGTGCCTCCAAACCGTCTGGATCGGGGTCTGATGCTACACTATGGGTTGGCGAGATACTTCCAACAGGAAGTGCTTTTCTTCTATCACGCTGAAATTCATGCAACAAATCAGAACTCTTATATTTTTTGGTGACATTTTGTAACTCTTCCGTGGCTGTTTTGTGTAGCGTCTTGTGACGTTTAAAATTGGATGCATCCGCGAATGTTCGCGGACAAAATGGGCACTTATAAGGTCTTTCTCCCGTGTGTGTGCGCAAATGCTTCGTCAAAGCAGACTTCAATTTGAACCGTTGCAAACACTGATCGCATTTAAATCTAAGTTGGGTCGCCCCAGGGGCTGCGCTGCTGTTCATGGGTATATTTGTAAGGATGAGCCTTTCCAATTTGTCTTTACTGATAACGGTACTAGGGTCGGGCAATGTATTGATAGATGGCAATACCTCAACAGACTGTACGTTTGTAACTTTTGAACGAAGCAAGGACGTGGTGGCATTTGATTTTTGGACGGAGTCGTAAGTCTGTGTTGAAGATGCATCAACAGTAGGTTCATGTTTATCGCTTGATAAAGCAATCTTCGCATTATTGTCCTGCAGACGTGCGAGAACTGCCCGCTGTGCATGTTTTAGATGCATTTGTTTGTGTAGTTTCCAATGGGAACTGCTGTTGAAATTTGCGCTGCATGTTTCGCATTTAAACGGTAATTGACCAGAATGCAATCGCATGTGTGTGACCATATTGGAACGATGCGAAAAGCCTTTGGAACAGTGCTATGTGTAAGGATAATGGAAATGGTGAGCAGCACGATTCAAGTGTTACTAAAATGGTTTACTCACCTTGCAGACATAAGGTTTGTCACCAGTGTGCGTGCGCATGTGCAAAGTAAGCTCGCTTTTATGCACAAATGCCTTGGCGCATATATTGCATTTAAAGTTTCGTATACCGGTGTGTTTAGCCATATGGTAAGTCAAATTGGTAGAGTTCTGCAAAGTAGTTATGCAACACAAAAGTATTATTTGAGATAGTAAGAGTTTCAATTTTACCTTAAAGGTGGCAGTACAGTGTTGACACTTGTACGGTCGGGTAGCAATGTGGACTTGTTTGTGATGACGTAACACCGAATAGTGAGTTTTATATGATTTGTTGCACTTCAAACATTTAAACGAGCTTGTTTTCGGCGACGAAACTGATCGTACCTGCTCTATATTTTCGGCTACATATAACGGTGAATTAGCAGTTTCACCATTTTCCTTGGAAGTTGCATTTAAATCGGAATTAATGGAAGTGATGTGACCTTCATCATCTACAACTATATTAATGGTGGTCTCTGATTTTTTGTCGGGTGTCTGTTTTTCATTGCTTTCATTGTCCGTTTTGGTCAGAAGAGTTGTTCCTTTATGGCCAGTAAGCTGGTGATGTTCCTTTAAGTTAGTTAAATTGTCGAACTTTGATATACATTCCAAACATTTATATAGAGATTTATTATGGGTCCGTAAATGCTTTAAAAATATATGCTGTTTTGTGAAGACTTCTTTACAGTATTCACATATCATACGTATTTCTGGCTTAGTGGGGGTTGACTGATGCATGGGTGCATCTGAATCAACTGAAATTATTTCTGCTAAAGACGACCCATTTGCAGATCTTAATTCAGCAATAGGTTGTATAGTGATGAGCGTTCCAGTGTTTATCTCTGACGAATTGTCTGAATTTGTTTCTATTGCGAAAAGAAAAGAATTAGAGATGCTTTAGATTGATATCAATCTTCTTACCTAAACCGACATCGATTTGTTCACCTTCAATGTAAGGAGAAGGGTCACAAGGAAAACGTTTTTTCTTTTTTCTTACACGTTTAGCGTATTTACTAATAGAGGTGGAGTTTACTAATCTTGCACCTGTAGTGCGAACTCCGTCATTCAAATTTTCTCCCTCAATTGTTTCATGGTTCATTTCTTTGGTCACCATACATAAATTCTTGTCTTTCAGTTGGGAAACATCTCCATTTTTGCCTGCCACAAGGTCTTTTCTTAACTTTTGCGTCAGTTTCCGCTGTCCTTCCTTAACCATTTGAAGAAATTTATCCGTTGATTCAGCATCCAAGTGACAAGCGACGCATAAACAATTTGGAAAGGAATCATTTTCTTTGTACTAAACACGTCAAGGAACTCTTGTATATTATAGCAAAGTACAAATAATAAAAGACATATTTTACCTTTATATTCAAAAAGCCAAGAGTGCGTTTAACTAAAGAGTTAATATCCTCATTATTCTTTCCAGTGAGTTCTATGAGATTGTGTTGTTCTTCGCCGCATAGACGACAAATTCTATCATAATTTGCAGAAATCTCACTAAATTCCATTTTCAAACAATATATATTTAGCTTAATATTTAAAACTGAGTTAAAAAAAACTATAGCAAAGAACGAAATAAATCAGCTGATTATCGTAGCTGTGGTTTCTTTTTTATTGTTAGTGAGTGCCATCCCACTAACTGGTTACAGTTAACCCAGTTAACTAACCCATAAGTCATTTCACAACTGTTTTTAATTCTTCCATCATATTCGTTTAATTAATCTCAACGTCTCTATTATAAAATTAATATCAATATATAAGTGATATCTTTTCTTACTCATTTTGAACGGAACATTAAGAACATTACTTTAGAAATATAATATACACTTTTTGAAAGAAAATAACTTTAGTATTAAATTGGAGAACTATTTTCTAGTAATTATGAGGAAGAACGGATCTTTGGTTCCCCCGATTTTTAATTATTTTTTGTACATATTTCATTAATTTCTGAACACTCTTCTACATAATTCCCTTAATTATATAGGGCAAATGGAAATTTAACAATTTATTTTATTTTGATAATGCTTATATAAACCAAGGCCGGCAACACTCTTCATTTTTGGCTATTTTTTCACTCGTTAATTTATTGTCAGTCATTTTTTATTCGCTGTTTCTTTTTTGATGTGTCAAATAACTCGTTACTTTGACTGACTGTTGGCAGAAGAAACACAGATTTTTGTTCATCGTCTGGTAAAAAGTTTATTGTATTCGTATGCAATTACGATAAGTGTAATTTAAAAAGGAAGTGTATGTTAAATTTCAATAGCTTTCAGATAGTGTTTGACATATAAACCCAACAAAATGGTAATAAAGTAAGCAATGCGAGTAAGAAAACAGCGGACGACTAGTCCAATTGGAAAAGTCGATGCAATGATAAAACTTTTTATTCGTTTCGCAATGTTTTCCTCGCATATATTTTCTAAATATTTTGTTGACATTATCAAAGATACATTTTAATTTTTATTTCATGACGCGTAACAAAATTGTACATACAGTCCTTTGCGGAGAAAATCACAGGATTGCTGGCGCGGCCGAATCAAGCCGAGCAAATGGGCGGCATAGATGCGCCGTGGTACATGAAGTATGGTGGAAGATTATTGGGTATTGTTGGCGCTTTCTGTAAGTAAATGATTTCGAGCACGTGTAATTTTACAAATTTAATACTTTAAGACTGCAAAAATCATATTAAGGGGGCGTATCAAATGTCGCAGCTGTTTTCTATGTTGTTATGTTGGTCTTTTTACGGTCAAAAAGTGTCAGAATGCGCTACGTTTCAATCGATTTTCCAATGCCGTTCAGCCTCAATAAACAAAGCTGTGTGCATTTATTTACCGTTATCTTTGTTAATTTTTTGGTTTGCATAGCACATGTTTGTTTGTGCACTCACAAATAAAACAAAGCTAGGGAGTTGATTGTGCATCCCTTACCCAATTATATTACTGCCTCCACCTCACTCTGAATACTTCAATACATATATTTTTGCATTCATATGTTTCTTTTTGTATTCATACACATATAATTTACTCACTACAAAAGACTTACTGGCATTGATAAAAGAACCTGTATAAATAGGAGCATATCATAACGTATGTTACTGATGTTTAAACACACATTTACAGTCTTGTTTACAACATATTGGTATTCTATATTCCAACACTTGATTTCTAAATTTATTTTTGTTTTAATTTGCCAATAAAAATATTTTATTGTTTTTGTAGTATTCCTACAACATACATATGCACATATATACATAGATATTAAAAATATATACACATTTTGCATCTGATGCAAATCAAGATATGTTATCGCATACAAATGAAATGTAAGATGTGTTCCAGTTCTTAATCGCTCAAAGTTGAAGAAGCAAATATGTGTGCCTATATTATATGTCATAGTAACGGCCACATATTTTAAATTAAATAGAGTAAATACAGCTGACTTTAATTTTTGATACAATTATTAAATTAAAAAATTACCAAGCCAAAATGAATGCAACTTATAGCAGCAAACGCATTTTTGTATTTGTTATCAAGAATTTATAATCATAATGATTTTAATAATGGTATTAATGCAATATGCCTTTAAAACTGATACGTTAGTAATAAAGTTAAGGCAATAAGTTATAATTGCTGCCAGTTTGAAAAATGTGGTTTTGAGAAAACGCGTTGAAACCGATTGACTATATATTTAAAAACGATATCTAATAAGGTATAGCCTATCGAAATATACAAAAAAATTTCACATATTTCTGAAAATTATTGTTTCTTAGAGCTTAGATTTTCTTTTATATTGATTCGTACAAAGTTTTTAATTTTAATCATTTAACCATCAACCGCTAACTTACCTTGTAGTTTTTTAAGTGGAGCTTACGATATTTGCGGTCAATTCAATGCTGTGTAAAGAGCTTCCCTTTCTGAACTGCTTTAGAATGTATGACCCACACAAGTTAATAGGAATGAAAATTAGTATATCTTTGATGTTAGTATGTACATTTCGTGTGTTTCATGTTTATAAATGTAATTAAAATTACAAAAACTTAAACATCATACTACATTCACTGATTTCCTAAATATGAAATATTCTCTTTACGCTAGCCAATTTATTTTATAAAGAAGTTTAACTTCTTAGATAAAAATGAACGTAAATGCACGACTTTTGCTCACGTTATATCTCCTTTACTTTTAACGAAAAAAATATACATATAATATGTAAATATCTTACTTGTTGAATAGGTATACACAAAATCAACTGATAACAAAATAATTATCAATGATTACAAGAATACACTATAAATGTACATATAATTCATATTATTCGTTTAAACAGTCTTTATTTGTATGCTGACTCATAATTGCATTAGCTTAACTTGATAATTACTTGTTTGTTGTTTTTAATTTCTACATTATATCGCTACCTAATCATATGTTGGAGTATTGTAAGGCTTCTGGGTAACTAAAATTCATGCGTACTTGCATATAAATAAATTACTTAGTTAGCTTGGTCTTTATTAGTATAAGTGGCGATAGAGCCGGCTTTTGATTTTCGTTTTATCAATACGGCTCAAAGCTTGAACAAAAATATACAAAAAACAGTAGCAATAGTGTGGCGATACAAGGCATAAGAGTAAACCGGTTCCAATGCTCTACTGTGAATGAACTCGTAATATTGCTGTTGAGTTTGCGATGGGCTTGTTTATCTGGTGCGTTACCATTGGTTGACGTTATTTGTGTTATAGTTTCATTTTATAGTGCACGGGTGTGGGTTGGGGAGTATGTGCGCCTAATAAGTCAGTAAATCAAATGCAACTTTTATTCATCATCGCTACTTCTAGTTAGACTTTACATGCACCGTTACTGACTTAAGTTGTTAACATGACATAAACCAGTACCGTAAATAATAATTCATTACAATCGTTTCACTATCAACAAACATCAAATTAATGAGTCACGTCGATTGGATTTTGGTGAATTTTGTTCGAAAGTGATAAAGATAAAACTAATTATATGTATTAAATGAGTGTTATAGCAGTTGAAAACATTTCCCAAAAATTATGCGGGATCTCTTTGAACTTCTTCTTCTTTATTGCCGTAGACACCGCTTACGCGATTATAACCGAGTTAACAACAGCGCGCCAGTCGTTTCTTCTTTTCGCTACGTGGCGCCAGATCCTTCTCCACTTGGTCCTTCCAACGGAGTGGAGGTCTTCCTCTTCCTCTGCTTCCCCCGGCGGGTACTGCGTCGAATACTTTCAGAGCTGGAGTGTTTTCGTCAATCCGGACAACATGACGTAGCCAGCGACAGTGGCTACTTTTAATTCGCTGAACTATGTCAATGTCGTCGTATATCTCGTACAGCTCATCGTTCCATCGAATGCGATATTCGCCGTGGCCAACGCGCAAAGGACCATAAATTTTTCGCAGAACTTTTCTCTCGAAAACTAGCAACGTCGACTCATCAGTTGTTGTCATCGTCCAGGCCTCTTCACCATATAGCAGGACGGGAATTATGAGTGACTTATAGAGTTTGGTTTTTGTTCGTCGAGAGAGGACTTTGCTTCTCAATTGCCTACTCAGTCCGAAGTAGCACCTGTTGGCAAGAGTTATTCTGGTTCCAAGATAGACGTAATTATCTACAACCTCAAAGTTATGACTGTCAACAGTGACGTGAGAGCCAAGTCGCGAGTGCGACGACTGTTTGTTTGATGACAGGAGATATTTCGTCTTGCCCTCGTTCCCTGTCAGACCCATTTGCTTTGCTTTCTTGTTCAGTCTGGAGAAAGCTGAACTAACGCCGTGGGTGTTGAGGCCGATGATATCAATATCATCGGCAGACGCCAGCAGCTGTACACTCTTATAAAAGATTGTACCTGCTCGATTAAGTTCTGCAGCTCAAATTATTTTCTCCAGCAGCAGGTTGAAGAAGTCGCACGATAGGGAGTCGCCTTGTCTGAAACCTCGTTTGGTGTCGAACGGCTCGGAGAGGTCCTTTCCGATGCCGACGGAGCTTTTCGTGTTGCGCAACGTCAGTTTACACAGCCGTATTAGTTTTGCGGGTATACCAAATTCAGACATCGCTGCATAAAGGCAGCTCCTTTTCGTGCTGTCGAAAGCAGCTTTGAAATCGACGCTCTTCGTGGTGGTGTGTGTCGATTCTCCTTTCACGGGTCTTTTCCACGATTTGGCGTATGGTGAATATCTGGTCGGTTGTTGATTTGCCAGGTCTAAAGCCACACTGATAAGGTCCAATCAGTTTGTTGACGGTGGGCTTTAATCTTTCACACAATACGCTCGATAGAACCTTATACGCAATGTTGAGGAGGTTTATCCCACGATAGTTGGCGCAGATTGTGAGGTCTCCCTTTTTATGGATTGGGCATAGCACACTTAAATTCCAATCGTTGGGCATGCTTTCGTCCGACCATTTTTTACAAAGAAGCTGATGCATGCTCCTTATCAGTTCTTCACCGCCGTGTTTGAATAGCTCGGCCGGCAATCCATCGGCCCCGCCACTTTGTTGTTCTTCAGGCGGGTAATTGCTATTCAAATTTCTTCATGGTCGGGCAATGGAACGTCTGCTCCATCGTCATCGATTGGGGAATCGGGTTCGCCTTCTCCTGGTTTGTACGCTCATTGCCATTCAGACTGGAGAAGTGTTCCCTCCATAATTTAAGTATGCTCTGGGCATCGGTGACTAGATCGCCTTTGGGGGTTCTACAAGAGTATGCTCCGGTCTTGAAACCTTCTGTAAGCCTTCTTTCATAGAATTTTCGAGCATTACCCCTGTCGGCCAACTTATCAAGCTCTTCATACTCACGCTTCGGCCTCTTTCTTTTTCTGTCTGCAAAGGCGTCTCGCTTCCCTCTTCAACTCTCGGTATCTATCCCATCCCGCACGGGTTGTGGTCGATCGCAACGTTGCGAGGGAGGCAGTCTGTTTTCTCTCCGCTGCGACACGGCACTCCTCGTCGTACCAGCTAAACATTACATTTTCCTAAAACCAATGGTTTCGGTTGCAACTGTACATAAGGAAAAAAACAAACAAATAACTAAATTTATAGAACACTACTTCAAGTATACCGCGCTGATCATCCCCGTGATGGTGGTGAGAAAGAAAAAAATCAAATCATATGTCTGGTTTATTCTATCGATACATTTTTGTTTTACTAGATTTTAAAATGTTTCGACAAACAATCATGTCTGCCAAAGTAAATTTGTACTATTTTCAACAAATATATTCATACATACATACATACATACATATGGTGATTTTTTTGTGAATATGTTGTGTCTACAATCTATTTTAGAAAATAATAGGCAAATTAAATAACAAAAACATATTCTGATTTATATTATTGATCTCCAGAGAGAGGAGATCTAGAATATTTTGTCTTTTGAGAATAATAGTTTCAGTCATCAAAAAACGTGACTGCCAATGTCATGATAACTGAATACATACTGAATCCTTTTATCTCAGTTTTAATAAAAGACAGGTTAAGTCTGAATGAATTTGATCAGAAACAATGGGCGTTTGTAATTAATCTTAGAGTTTTTGATTGATATTTTTGTAAAAATATTGAAATATTTGAAATACTTGCAGTGCCCAAAGCTGCACACCGTAAGTGTCGTGAAGAACAAATCCCTCTAGCACCCCTACCGACAATGTAAAAATTTGTGAAATCGGATGATAACCCCGCCCACTACCCATATACCGTTTTTGTTAAACACTAATAAAAGTGCGATGAATCAATACGACAGAGACATACATTTTTCCACCCGATCCATCCATATATAAATATATTATACTACATGTAATGATTTTCGTTACCTAACAAGCCAGCTTTGATCCTACAAGTTGCAAAAGTTTAAAATGTTCGATTAGGCCTTCCTTACTTGTTAAATTCATATTTCGTAAAACATGATACCTTTTTAATATTTTTTGCATTATATAATGCTTTGGTCCATTATGTCTGTATACGGAGACAAATAAAAAATTTCCAAAAACTAATGGTATTGAAACGACTAAAATGAAATTCGATAAATCCGTTCCCACGACAGTCGGGTCTACGTAACGGAAACGGACCGGTTTGTTTTATCCGGGCAAGGACTATTAACTCGGCAGAATTCTACCACAACAACAAATTCGGCAAATATTGCGCTGTCAATTGATTGTTTGCAAAGTGCAAACACAATTTGAAGAAAACCAAACGTATAAAGCGGTACTTCAAATTTGAATTAACATTTGTATATGTGTGGCATTGCTCTGAATTCTCTAAATATATTATTTATGTTACACGCTTTTGACTGGGCACAACGTATTCAATTTGGAACTTTAAGCAAAGCCTGGAAAACGCACTGGTGAAAATCTTATTCATTTAGTTTATTTCCATTATCACAAAGAAAAACTGTATAAGATTTAGCAGAAAGGTTTTCAATTAAGCTTAGAAATATTTCTAATATTATTAAACGTACTAAAAAAAAAGTTGGAATTAAAACATTCCAGAGGCAAGCCAAAAACTCAGTAGGCGCGATCCGCAAGCAAACCTAAGGCAGTTGGCATCTGTTCTTAAAAATTATTGGCATAAGTCAGTAACCCACGAGACGGGCCGAAAACTATTAAAAGAGCACAAATACTCCTCGGACGTAGCCCAAAGCAAGGCCGTTGCCGTCTCTGGCTAAATTGAGAAGCGACTCTTGCAACCTTTGCTATTGGCAATGTTAACAGGCCCGCTGACTACTGGGATGACGTAATTTTTTGCCACCAGATAAGGATAACGTTATATTATTATGATGGACTCAACAAAGTTTGGAGAAAGTCAAACACAGCTCTACAAAAGAAGAACATCATACCAACTGTGAATTTTAGCAAACTTTCCGTAAAGGTGTAGGGTTGTATTTCATCAAAAAGGGGTTGGAGTGCTGCATTACAAAAAATTAATTTTTAAGAAGCGCGATGAAATTTGGGTTTGTTGATTACTAAATCACGAATAAATTGAAGCACAAGATGTACCAGAACAACGATTCAAATCTACAAATCGCTTCTGTAGACGACATGGCTGTTGTACAATTGCAGCAAAATTATTGATACACCTGCAATAAGGAATTTGTGGTGGAAAAAATATTTTAAAAAAGTTTCATAGTTTACGAAATATTAATTTAAAAATGGAGTTTAATACTTTTTTTTATTTTGCAAACAACTAATTGACAAACTGTATATATATACAGGGTTTGTCCGGAAAGAAATATGACTGATTTTCTTTCGCCGCGACTGTACTTCGGACCATCTGGATTCGGTAGAGCGCGTTCCTAGCTAACGAACGAGCGGCTGTTCAGTTGTCTCCAAGCACTTGGAGAGTCAGGACAAACATTTTCGCGCGCCGTGTTTCTGTGAGTGGTGCAAGCCGAAAATGCAGCGTTCGTTAGAGAGAGGTACACGATTAAATTCTGTGTCAAACTTGTTAAATCTGCGACAGAGACTTTTGATATGATCAAGCAGGCTTACCCAGATGTTGCTTTAGCAAGAAGTGGTGTGTTTCGGGGGCACCAGACCTTTTTGGAGGGCCTCACAGGTGACTGAAAAACAAGCATTTTAAGTCGACAGAGGGGATCCAAGCAGCATGCACCTAGGCTATTCCGGAAAATGGGTTCCGTGACGCCTTTAATACTTGGAAATTTCGCTGGCAGCGCTGTATCGACGCAGAAAGTGCCTATTTTGAAAGCTTTTAAAAAATTGTAACGATTGGTTCAATAAATTTCACAGTCCGTTAAAATGTTTATATTTTTTAAATAAAAAATATCGTATGTCCTTCCTAATACCATAAGACATACATCGCCACATATTCGTTTTATTTTTGTTTATTTTTAAGTTTTCTATAATTACTTGCTTCTCCATTTTTATTAATAACTTTAAAAATACGATTTAGTCTCGAGTTTACTACAATTTGCAGTATCATATGATCAAAATCTTCCCAAGCTTCTTGAATGCTCAACTTGAGCTCTAATGCCACCAACTCAAAATTAATATTTTTTCCTCAGTCAGGGTCATCAGCAATGAACTAAATAGTTTAGGCGATTAATACACAACGAAAAGTCCATGAAAATTGACACGTGAAGCCCGTATTCTATTTGAAGAAAAGGATGGCTCGTGGCCAGTGGCTAAAAGGCGAAATTTATTGTAATCAGATGAATTCAAAATTGAATTATTTGGCAGAAAAATTTCTAAAAAATTTGTACGGCGCACAGTGGTGCCAGAGCGGAAAAAATGATTTTTTTTATCATTCCAAATTTGTACCATCTTTTCAATTTAAGCTAAGAACTAATCAAATAACATTATCCGAATACTTGGGCTTGATATATTCAATGGTTTTTTGTTGGGAGAGCTTTAAAGTCCAACAAAGTATCAACGTAAAGTTACTCAGAAAAATGTGATGAATATTGCAAAGGTTAAAACTCAAAAGTTAACCATAAAATATTAATTGTAAAGTTTTTATTTATTAAAAACAATGTTATAGATGTGATTTACATCATCAAATGTATACTTTCTTTTTCAAGATTTTTTTTAATGTGATGTTTTTTCATGGTCCAAAAAAATCATATATTTCACAACTTCAACAGAATATAACTATTGTGCGCAGAAGCGCGCAGGTTAGCCACTTACACAAAATAAACTTTAAAATCTCCTTAATCGATAGAAAAAAAATCAGCTGCACTTAGCTGCCAATTCATGAGTAATTAGCATTTTAATCTACTGCAACTGCAACTGCGTTGTTTGTTTGCTTGATTCGTTGCTTTGTTTTTTTTGCCTGCTTCGTTGTTTTGTTTGTTTTTTTGATTGTTCGGTTTGTTGCTTTGTTGTTATTTTTTGGAGTTGTCTCTCGTTATACAACAACAACAAAATAGAAGTTTAGATGCCTTATATTATTTGAACTAATGCATATTGCTTACAACAAACATTTTCGCAAATGGAGAACTGACGATCGTACCAAAAAACTGAAGGCAGATGAAAAAGAACGTATTCAAGCAGATTTGAAATCATCCTTGGGAATAAATGTTGATGTAGTGAATCAGGGACTGGCAATACCTCGAAGATTTTTTGAGAATCCTGCTAAAACTGCCGATATTGTTGGCGTTGACGAAAACCTGATACATAGATTTAAAATAATATTAAATACAATCAATTGTCAAGCAGCAATAGATCCTCAAAAATTTTAAATTTATTGCATGAAAACTGCGAGGTTATATGTCAGCCTTTACGAATTTTACTATATGCCAATGACAGCCAAAGTTTTAATGCACGGAAGTAAAATTGTTTCATCCTCTATTTTACCATTGGGCATGCTATCAGAGGAGGCTCGCAATAAAGATTACAAGAAATATGGGCTCAATCATTCTAGAAAATGCGACAGAATTTCTACAAATCAAGATGTAATGCACTTGCTTTTAGCTTCATCGGATCCTTTTATTAATGGTTTCAGAACAAATCCCAAAAATAAAACTTTAGAATTGGACGATGATGTTAAAAAATTACTTGTTAAATAAATAATTAATAATATATGATCATTTTTGAATATTTATTGGTTATGTTATATGGAAGGTGGGCGTAGTTGTGGGCGGGCTTGTTTCATTTTTAGAGAAATAATAATTTTTATTGATTCAAATCCGTTTGACAATGTTTAACAGTCTAGCTGTGATAACATCGAAAATATTGCAACTTTTGTGATTATATTATATGGGAGATGGGCGTAATTGTGGGCGGATTTGATTTATTTTTTCTGGACAAGCTTATATTTACAAAATATTACACTGTAGAAAATTTTGTTACTGTAGGGTGATTTTTGATTTTTGTGTTATATGGGTGGTGGGCGTAGTTGTGGGCGGATTTTAACAAAATTTTTTTTTTTTCATCTAATTTGGCAATATGAGAGATGTGTGCCAAATTTCAAAGCCCTACCTCGATTCCTTCTATTTTTTGCCGCGCCTTGTATGAAGCGGCACCACTGTGCGGCGTCTCCCTGACACTGAATCTAATCCATAATTTACAACAAAAACTGTCAAATATGGCCGCGCAAAAATCATGGTAGGGCAGGCAGCTTTTCACACAGTGGAGATGATCCAATTCTCTTCATTGAAAGTGTCATGTTTTAAGTGACATATTTCAAAATATTAGATAAGGTAATGTTACCACATGTCTGAGAGAATATAACATTTATATGGGTATACGAGCAAAATAATGATCTTAAACATGTCATCAAGTGCGCAAAGAAGTGATAGTGGAGTCAACGGAGTTGAGGTTAAGCCTCACTCTATGCAGTTTCCTTACCTCAATTGCATAAAAACCCTCAAGAACGATATGAAAAAACGTGTTTCTAATTTGAGAAATTTGTGGCAGGCAGTGAAAAAGTTTTGGGAATTATTACCATTTGAACGATGCCAGAATCTCATAGACTATTTCCAGGAAGTGTGACGCTCTGTCAATAAAATGTGATTTATTTAATTTTTCTGTATAAGTTTGAAACCAGTTTAAATTAAAATTTCATGTACTACAGTATGTATTCCTACTTTTATGTGGAACTAGTTTTTTAATTTTTTTTAATTATCTTATTTTTAAATTAAATAAATGGACTATGGAAATATTAATAGATCTTTAGTGAATATGTCGTGCGAAAATTTTGAGATAAAAAACTTTTTTCTTATTGAAGATTCGTTTCGTTAATTTGGTTAATTTTTTTGTGAACAATTGTATGTATGTGAACACAAATTAATGTAACTTGACAGTAGGCTTGTTTTCGAAAAAAAAATTTCCAAATAACTCTTACTTGAATATTGACACATGCTTATTATTTGAAATCTAATTTTTTATATATGAATTGTTTTGACTTTTAACATAAAAGTAGCCTATGCCCGACCCTTGGCTCTAAGCCATCACTCCACCAATTTTCAGCCAAATCGGCGGTAATTTTGCTTTGGTTCGGACGCAAATAGCCTAATAAATAGCTTTCTTTATTGTAAATCCAGTTGTATGTATATTGACGTTGTTATTTCCGTTTTTAGTCTGCATACTATTTGGATTATGGAATGTCGTCGGCATTCTACTGCTCAACGTTTCCTGCCTCATCTCGGGCATCATACAAATGGTGGTCGGATTTGTAGTGATGGCACTGGAAGCGCCTTGTTGCTTTTTCTGTATAGAATATGTAAGCGATATTTCAAATAAAGTAGATGCACGTCCGTTATGGAATCGTGCCGCCTTCTATTGCGCGTAAGTATTTGCTTTCCATATATACTTAAGTAAATATGTGTTTTATTCAATTATTTTGTTTGAGTTCTTCACTTATGATATTTTATTTTCGACAGAATTGCTATACCTCCCATCATTTTGTGTCCAGGACTGGGCAGTATTTTTGCATGTGGTCTTGTATTCGGAACTGGCGTGATATATGGCCTCATGGGATTGGGCAAAAAGTAAGTAATACAATTTTTAATATCACAATTGTGTTTCCTTTAATAATGCTAAGAAAAAAGATACAGGCTATGTATGTGTAGAAAATTCAAGTTTGAAGTTGCAACAATGTTTAATATACAAATGTCATTATTTGAATTTGTATCGCGCCATGTATTGTAGAAGTTTAATATTGTTTATTTTTCTACTAGCTGACCCGGCGTACTTTCTGATCTAAAATTGGATATGAAAATTCTCTTTGATTTATATATGGTGTACCAACTGGACTTTATTTTATTATGCAGTTTTCTGTGTAACTTAACTTTTTTCTACTGCGTTTTTAACACTTTTAACTAATTTTTGATTTGGAAAGAAATCAAGAGTTAACGGTCTCTTTTAAAAACATCTTTCGACTCATATAACATTTATATTCAAAGTTATTATAACTTCAAACTTGAAAGGAGAAAATATTGACACAATAAAAATGTATTGCAAATATATGTTTAGTGTCTAGTAAAAGCTAGTAACCAAAAAAAGGTTAAAGGGTAAACTGAAATGTAACGTACTGCTTAAGCCCCTCGCCATTAAGTTCAACACTTTTAAAAAATTATCAAGCGCTAATCCACTAATTACATGTATGTTTCTCTTTGTTCTCTATTCCTCTATTTCTATATACTTTTAAATGTCCTTGTTTTATTTTTGTCGCAAACGATTCGTGACTCGTCCTTATATATGCCTTATTTAAAAATATTGCTCAACTAAATTTTTTGTATGTTATGCAACAACGAATGCGCTCTACTAGAGCATCGCGCGAGGATATGGCTGCAGCCGCAACATCACCCACACAAATGCCACCAGACGGTGGCCAAATGCAAATGGGCACCGATCAACATATCACACTAATGGAGGATCCAGATGTCTGGCGTCCCACATAAACAATTCGTTCCAACAAAACTTAGAAATGCTCATTAGTGCACGCTGCTATTGTTATGCATAGCAAATTAGTCTTCAAAATATTTCATTTAGTTTGCCAATAATTGTGACGATTCCTTTGAAACTCACAACTATTGAGACATAGAGTTTAAAAATTCAAATAGTCACTTGCCCCACCAGATAAACAATTTACTTAAACTAAAGGGTAGTGTAGTATAGCAAAATAAAACAAGTGTACAACAGCATAAACTGAAATTTTGCAGCAAGAAATATTTTTTTTTTGTTTTTGGGTTCTCTGAAAGTTAAGCTATACAAACACAAAAGCATATAATATATATAACATACTATGTGTATCAGTTTAAATATGTACATATGTACATTCGTAGTTAATACAAAACCATTATTACCTTAAATACGATACTCAGTTGACAACAACATTCCATTTATAAATAGTAACTGTTATATAAACATATTTACAAAAGTTGAGGAAGATCAATTTAAATAAAATTGTTGTTGTTATTGCTATATCTGATCTCCGAAAGCAGCAATAAACGAGTACATGTGTAATAATGCTGTACATACATATACATAGCACACAATATGAAGGAAAATAAAAGCAAAAGTAATATGTAAACAAAAGATAAGAGAAATATTAATATTATAGTGCTAAAAAATTGCGTCGTTACTTAGAAAAGCGTTTTAAGGTTTTGGTGTGTTGTTCATAAACTTATCAATAAAAGCAAGTATTAAAGTATTGTAAATTATAAATAAATTAAAAGTGAAAAATACAGTTAATGTGTGTTGGAAAAATATAATTTTAATTAAATTTTCAAATATTTTGTAGGTGTATAATGTTGAAATCTGAACAAATTTAACCGATGCCGTTATTCATTCAGACCATACAATTATGTATATGCGAATATATGTATATGGCTGTACATAAATACAATATACATATGTATTGGCATGAGTTTAAACACAAATTAAGGCAACTAAACTCTAATACTATGTTCAACGGTATTTTTGTGAGCGAATTTTTGGATATACCACAAAATTTCATCATAATCATTTATTTACAAATGAGTTGTCAAATTGATTCTCTGTTTCTTTTTCTTCGGAAATTTGTGACTGTATTTGCACTATTTGCATATACATATATTTTAGTTTGACATAACTGAGCTATAGCTTAACTTTTCAGATACGCTTTTATTTCAAAATTAAGCGCTTATAAGCCTATAAGAGCTATTTACTTAGTTACTTTAAAATTTTAAATTACGCATTTTCTGTGTTTTTCGAAGTTTAAAATAAAATTACCATTTTCGTTAGATCTTTTCAAATACTCTTTAATCAAATATCTAGTTGTGTTTACTGAAATGTTCATAACGTAAATTTCTTAATATAGCAATTATTAATAATATTCAACAAAACAGTTAGTGTGTAGGTTTTAATTTAGGTGTATTAAGATTTGCTTTGACATAAATATTCAAAGACTCAAGCATATGAGCATGGAGAATATGAAAGTGCTCATTGAAAACAAATAAAAAGTATTAAGATTTGCTTTAATCCTCGGAAGGCAGCATGCGGCAACGTAAAAAACACATTGTAGTCAAACTAAAGCTGGCGGTACACAGTTGCGAATACAGTACAGAGATGTTGAATATACTGCCAAATTTACACCACACAAAAACACTTAAATACAGAAACTTTACAAATCATCAATTGAAGATGTCAGCGATATTGACGTAACGGTCAACATTTTGTCAGACTAAAAGGCAATTATCGCAATTTTGTTTTTAAAAACTGTAGTTTTTATTGTAGCTTCGCACAATACTATTTTATTGTTCGCCACTGTATATATAAATGTTACCAAATTTCTTTACTGTCTTTGTTTTATAGTTTCATGAGAGTAGTTATATATGTAGATATATATACATATATGCTATATATATCTTTTTTTAATTTAACTATCAGTGCCATAAAGAAGTACGTAAATCAAATCTTTTTTGCACGCCCTTAACTTCGATAAAAATCTCTTGCAATATCTTATGTGTACTTAGTAGAAATATAGATTACGAAAATTTATTTTCTTTCTTTACTTAATGCTTTCTACAGAAACATACTTTAGTTCGTAACGCCATAAACGAATGAAGTGGAAAACATTGTTAAAACTTGTTATGGAAGTTTGACAATTAATTTTGTTTATTTAGCGTGTTACTATATTATATTTATCACTTTTGTACTTTAAAAATAGTAAAAAAAAAATTAAATAGAAATTCAGAATTTCAATTAGTAATCTAGATATTAAGTGTTGTTTTTTTTTTATTTTATAATCATTTGCAAAATATAAGCATTACTAACTTAGATAAGCTTTTAGGTTGAAGATAAACTTAGATAATACTAACAAATAATTCGAATATAAATATAGGCATAACCTTCACACATTTCCAAGTTATAAACTTAAAATAACACCTTTTTTTACTTCTGAAACCAAAAAAATGCATTTATCCCTTAGCCCACCTCTCATTTTTCCTTCTTTCACAGTGAATACTTATTTTCTAAATCTACAAAACTCAAAAGTTTTGTAAGCATTGAAACAGCTGAAGAAAATAACTAGAAAATGAAGGGTACAGAGACCAGAATCCGATGTTCCCGCTAATTATTTTTGGCCTTACATTTTTAATATAAATGTCTGTTATATTCTCTTTTATAGTTTAGAGCTTTTCATTTTCTATTTAATATACATATTTAATTGTAAACGTAACCTGTGTTTAGCGAAAATTTGAAAATTGTTTAATAAAATCTTTTCTCTGTTTTAGTTAAAATATTATTTTATACATAACTAATTCTTTGCGTACGATTTTTAATTGCATTTTTTCTCATTAAATTAGGGCTTCTGCCGATGAAATGCGTCAAGCAGCTGTGAATTCCGGCTTCGCGGGCACACCCACTGGCGCCGCAACGAACGATCGCGCCAGCATTGTGAATAATGCACAACCGTTCTCCTTTACAGGCGCCGTGGGCACAGACAGCAATGTGTGATAGCGTAGAAATGACTGCAAAATCAAGCAAACCATTGGAAGCGTTGCACAGAGAAGAAGTTGACAAATGCCATTCAAAAAGAAAAACAGAACAAAAGACAAAACCAGGCTGTCCTGCCGATCAGCTGCCGTTCACTGCATACTATATATGTGCATACGTGTGTATTATTTATATAGTGCAAGTGCCTCTGATAAGTTTAGTGACTCCAAAATGTAAACGGTTGTAGTGCAAACTTGCAGTTGTAGTGCAATTCGTAGTGACATCCCTGGCGCAGAAATAATCTATGCAACACGAGCGAAAGATCTCTGTCAACTCCGTTAGAAAACGCCTTCACTGGTTTTAATATTTATTAACTCATAGCTGGCTAAAATGTTTCATCATATGCATATTAACTTTTCGGATGGTTAAAATAATGAGAATGGTTAAACTTGATTCGTTGCTACTTTCCTAAATATAAATGCATACTTAATTTCTATTTGTATATATCATTTTTTGTTTAAAGTTAATAATCTGTTAATTTGTCCAATAATCACACAATCTCTTATCCTATTGTACTCGTTACGAAATTTTTGCATTCCATTTGTGCAAGTGAAATTTTCCTTAAGTTAAATAGATGTGAAGTCTGGAAAAAAATTTAATTTTGTGACTAAACTTCTTAAAATGTCTTTTAAATTACAATATTAATTAACAAAAGTGTTTTATGAACCGTCATTTGGTTTTGAAAATACTGGTACAATAGCGTGTAAATTGACTTAATTTACTAAAACATTATTAAATATTTCATGTGTCTTCGTAGTAAATTTTATCATCGTACTTTTCACGTTTCATGCTATCTTAATAATATTTTACGCGCAATAATCTAGACAAATATTTTAGAAATTTGTGCGTTTGGTTCAGAAACAACTATACAAATAAGTAAATGTTGAGCAAACTAAATAAATAGCAACCATAGGCAAGCTAAAAACAAAAACAAAAACAAAAAGAGTCAGCGCATCTATGAATTGTATTACTTTAATATTAGTCATATATAGTTAAATAAATGTAATATTTTATTAAACAAGCAAAAACAAAAAAAAACATAAAAACAAATATAAAATAAAAGTAAAAACGGAAATAAAACAAATATCCGTATACATACATATAATAATCATCATTAAATATACATATATAAATATGAATAGAGACATATTAAAGGTATAAATACTATAAAACTAAAATATCTAAAACAAACCTGAAATTAAAAATTAATAAAATTGAAATTATAAAACGAATGCCAATATTAATGTTTGTAAATTTGTAAAATGGTGAAATCTTTAAACGAAAACTTTTGCATATTGAACTGATTATTACACTTTTGCCAAAAAACATAAAATCAACTACCAACACAGAAACTAACTTCAGAACATTGTCCAATGAGTTCTTTGCAAAGTTGAGTGTCTTCGAAGACACATATCTGCAAGTCCAGGAGCTCGTTTCCTGAACTTACCAACAATTACTTAGGTTCTCTGGAATAGGGCTATCCTCTTGATGATGTTGTTGTAAGGATTATCCAGGCCCCGCTTGGGATGAAGCAATAAGTTAATTGACAATCAGGAATCGAGCTGTTACGATCAGGAAAGTTATAATGGGACTGATCAGACTGGGGATCATTCTGCCTAGTTGAGCTCCTTGAGGCTGTCGAGTCCTTAGTTGGCCACTCGGCTACGTGGGCTAAAATAAACATTGCAAACACTTTGGGGTGTTTACGTTACATATTTGTACAAAAAATTTTGGTAATATATCTACATACTAATGATAATACACACCCCATGGTTAAACCTTTCATGTCATTTGTTGCATACAATTTTTGTTATTTTTAATAACGGTTTCCTTTTCATTGTAATACATGTGTTAAAGCAGTCGTTTGCGAAGTTACATATATGTTAAAAGCAATGCACGTTTTTATTTGGATGCTGATCGTAGCCGAGTTTCGATGTGTCTAAAACACAAAATAAAAAATTATTTGTGTTAAAAGTTAAATAAAAAGTAAAAAAATAATAATTTTTTTATAAAATGTGAATTTTATGATAGCAACAAATGTCCTTGGTAGTAATTTTTATACCCTGAACAGGGTATATTAAGTTTATCACGAAGTTTGTAACACCCAGAAGGAATCGTCGGAGACCCTATAAAGTATATACATATATAAATAATCAGGATGTTGATTGAGTCGATTTAGCCATGTCCGTCTGTCTGTATATATACGAACTAGTCCCTCAGTTTTTTAGATATCGTTTTGAAATTTTGTAAACGTCATTTTCTCTTCAAGAAGCTGCTCATTTGTCGGAACGGACGATATCGGACCACTATAACATATAGCTGCCATACAAACTGAACGATCGGAATCAAATGCTTGTATGGAAAACTTTCACATTTGACAAGATATATTCACGAAATTTGGTATATATTATTTCCTAAAGCAACAATGTAATCTCCGAAGAAATTGATCAGATCTGTTAACTATAGCATATAGCTGCCATACATACTGAACGATCGGTATCAAGTTCTTGTATGGACAACTTTCACATTTGACAAGATATATTCACGAAATTTGGTATATATTATTTTCTAAAGCAACTATGTAATCTCCGAAGAAAATGTTCAGATCGGTTGACTGTAACATATAGCTGCCATACAAACTGAACGATCGGAATCAAGTTCTTGTATGGACAACTTTCACATTTGACAAGATATATTCACGAAATTTGGTATATATTATTTTCTAAAGCAACAATGTAATCTCCGAAGAAATTGATCAGATCTGTTAACTATAGCATATAGCTGCCATACAAACTGAACGATCGGTATCAAGTTCTTGTATGGACAACTTTCACATTTGACAAGATATATTCACGAAATTTGGTATATATTATTTTCTAAAGCAACAATGTAATCTCCGAAGAAATTGATCAGATCTGTTAACTATAGCATATAGCTGCCATACATACTGAACGATCGGTATCAAGTTCTTGTATGGACAACTTTCACATTTGACAAGATATATTCACGAAATTTGGTATATATTATTTTCTAAAGCAACAATGTAATCACCGAAGAAATTGATCAGATCTGTTAACTATAGCATATAGCTGCCATACATACTGAACGATCGGTATCAAGTTCTTGTATGGACAACTTTCACATTTGACAAGATATATTCACGAAATTTGATCAGATCTGTAAACTATAGCATATAGCTGCCATACATACTGAACGATCGGTATCAAGTTCTTGTATGGACAACTTTCACATTTGACAAGATATATTCACGAAATTTGGTATATATTATTTTCTAAAGCAACTATGTAATCTCCGAAGAAAATGTTCAGATCGGTTGACTATAGCATACAGCTGCCATACAAACTGAACGATCGGAATCAAGTTCTTGTATGGACAACTCTCACATTTGACAAGATATATTCACGAAATTTTGTATATATTACTTCCTAAAGCAACAATGTAATCTCCGAAGAAATTGATCAGATCGGTTGACTATAGCATATAGCTTCCATACAAACTGAACACATAGTTACTAACAGAAATGCACCTGTGAAGGGTATTTAGCTTCGGTGCAACCGAAGTTAACGTTTTTTCTTGTTTTTCTTTAGCAATGGAACCAAAATGTCTCAGAGAAGCAGAATAGATATAAACTTAATTGAAAGATTAATTGGATGTAATAGAGATGAAAATGAGAAAGTTGAAAATGAAGGGGAAAATTAAGCGGAAAATATTGTGACGGAGAATTTTGAAAAAACTAATTTAGGGAGTTTGAGGTGGAGGCACACGGGTCTACCCGATGGCGACACTGCTTGGAAAGAAGAACTAGTTTGTCAAAGAGTTCATGATCCAATAAATTATTTCAATGGCTACCTTGCTGATGAAATGATAATCAAGATTAGCAGTGAAACAAATATTTATTCCATGCAAACGAAATTTGAGATTATAAGATTCTTTGGCGTCCTTCTGTATTCTGTAATACAAGTTCCAAATATGCGGAGGGCTTGGTCACAAATCAAAGAGGCTTTTTATACAAATGATAATACTCAACAGCTTGAACGTGGATGAAGTAATTACGACTAACTTTATAAAATAAAAAAATACGGAGAAATGCAACAAAATAGACAGGGAGAACATCAAAGCATTGATAAACAAATGATTAAATATAAAGGGCGCAGCAGTCTAAACAATACCTTCCAATGAAGCCCAATGAATGGGGGGTCTTATACGACTTTCCTCTGTATAAATGAGAAGGAACTTGCCCCTCTCATAGACTAGAAATTTCATCAGACATTGTAATGTACTTGGGTTCAATGTTCCAAAGCATAAAAATTATAAATCATTTTTTGAAAATTGGTTTGCTTCCATATATACATAAGTGTGATGTCTGCACTAAAACAAAACAGCATTTTAGGAGCAGCACCTATTCGAAGCAATAGAATAAAAAAATGTTGTCTTACCAATGAAAGAGAGGTCATGAAAATAGGACCTATAATTTTACTTGTATATATGAGACAACATAAAATTTAGTAGAATGGCGCTGGATTGACAACAAGAGCGTTCAACTCATTTCGAACTACATATATATGTATGTAGGTGAAATCCGGTTTCTCAGTGTAAACGCAGGTGTCGAAAAGAAAAGAAGTACTCAAACATACCTAGACCGGCTATTTTTGAGTGTTGTAACAAGCACATGGGAGGCGTAGACCTGGCTGAAATGTCAGAGCAATTTAAAATCAACCACTATCTGCGTCATCATCAAAGAGATCGTACATTTCTGAACCGCCAAAATACATGGGTTCAGATCGCAACGGTCATGGGTGGAGTGGGGAGGAAAAGGAAGGAAACCCGCCATTCCGAAGTCCAAATGCTAAAAATTTAAGGTACACTTATGTTGAAACACCCAAAAAAACTGTTTTGTTTCATATCACACATGAAATATATTGAAAATTAATGAAGATAATGAAATCAATATTCACCTGTGTTTATAAGCAACATTTCACAACGCTAAAGCCAGCAGAGATTGAAGTTTGAAATTGATATCAGTTCATATTCAAAACTAATAGCCTTGGGCCCTCAAAATATTTTTAACCAGGCCTACTTTTATTCTGACGTGAGTGGATTAAGAAAGAAGGACTAGCTATTAATTAGGCAAAAATTAATGAGTTTATTAAAAAACATCTGATCTAATAGTACTCGGACTAGTCTATTAAACCTACGCGCAGAAGCCGAATCGATTTTTTTTTCTAGTTTGTGATATATTTGGCATCGGAGAGCTAGCAAACGATCTCAGCGTGTTTTATGAATGAACTCTTCTCTTTTGGTTAATGTTTTGAGTTGAAGTGTGTCAATGTTGGACGCTGGGCCATCCGGTAAATATAAGTTGCCTAAGGCGCAAGAATTTTAGGGCGGCATTTTGGCAAATTTTCTTTACATATTTTATTTTATTTTTCTTTATTCAAAAAGGGTCGAGAACGCGTTGACGTTCTGGCGAGACCAGGACGGCCATCAACATCATCGGAAGGTTCAATTAAAACGATTTTTAAAGATCATTTGAGCCTAAGATCAGCACGATTTGTTTCAAAATCTCAAGTTTTTCGTTTTATACGACCGAATATCGTGGCAAGTTGAGTCGAAGTCGAAAAAACCACGTCAAAACAGGTCAAAAATCAAGGTTATGTTGACAGTTTTGTTCGATCCGACCAAACTGTCAACAAGTAATATTGTTTGAGTTTAATGCGTCGTTTTCGGGAAGCTATTCGTAAAAAAAGGTCATAATTATGGGCCACAACTCTTAGTTTTTGCACAACGATAACGCAATGTCGCATACCGCATTGATTCTTCGTGAGTTTTTCGCCAAATTTTCAACCAATAACGTGTCGCAACCACCGTATTCGCCCGATTTAGCTCCGTGTAACTTCTGACTATTCAGCAAACTCAAGCGAACACTCCGAGGAAACCGTTTTGAGTCAATTGAATACATTAAACGTGAATCGCAACGTTCATTGAAGGCTATTCCGAAAATTGACTTTAACAACTGTTTCGAAGATTGGAAACAAAGTCTTACTCTTTTTTGCTCGTAATAGTTTGCTCAAACGAATGTATAGATATCATTCCAATTTTATTACAATATGAGGGTTTCTAACACTTCCTGTGCCCGTAGCTAGTGGAGAGCCAAGTTTCTCTGATTGAAACTTATCAAAACCTAACTACGTTCTACAATGTGTCACGAAAGACAGACTTGGGACAATTAATAGTTGGCTAAAGTTTTGAAATTCGGTATTATCAATATCAATTCAACTCGTCAAAAAAATGTCGGTTGATGTGTTGTCAAATTTGAACATTTTTATGGTATTACGATATTCAACTGTGTGTCAGTGAGGTTGAGTAGATTATCAAAAAATTTCAGTTACTACCAAGCAGTTGTAATTAAACATTACAGCGTTTATGTAGGAAAAATATTAATGAAAACTGATAATGTGTAATTTATTATTATTTATTAAACATTAAAAACACTGGTTCACTTAACGACTATTCTAAATATTCTGCTCTACGTCGACAATACTCCCTAAAAAAATGTTATAATATTTACTTAACAAGTAAACAAGGGCGTTGTACGCATTCCAAAACTGTTTTATGATTTCGTTAATTCCAAATCATGTCATGTGACAATCATATAATTTCAAATATATTTGCAGAATTTTTCAAGTACTAATTCTCCTATCAGCTACTGCTCTGTCCGAATACTTCAATTAACGCTCCAATTAATTCTGAGAAAGACGTCTTACTTAGTTGAAATAAGTTAAAGCCATCTTTCAATGACGGTCCAGATATGATATTTGAATTGAATGAATTTTTTAATGCTTCCTAAAAAATTGTGCCAAGTACATATATCAACTTGCTTTTAACAACCATATTAATTCCTCTCTACTACCTATCTTCTTTAACAAATTTACTTGAATTTGTAAACTATGTACATTGGGTTTTAGGGAACCAAGCACACGGTACGAGTATTTTATACACTGACTTTAGCAAAGTTTTCGATAAACTAAATCTCTCGACTATCTTAAATAAACCTGATCTTCTGGGCTTTCAAGCAAGTTTATTTTAATGAGTATCTTATTATCTTTACTACATACATATATGTATAATAGAACACAAGGAGTTATATTTGACGACACTCTTTCAGATTCAATTACTGTCTCTTCAGGAGTTCCACAAGGTAGTCAACTTGGCTCGGTTCAGTTCTTGTTATTTATTAACAGTATCTCTTCTGTAATAGAGTTCTCAAAAAAATTACTACTCGTACATGCCGACGAGGTAAGCTTTTCTAATCATATACTTAAATTGTTATAGAAAAAATGTAAAAGGTAAAAAAAATTTAAGACAATGTGCTCTTTTCGTGGATCTGGGCACCCCTCTCTTTTTAACTTTGTTGATTTGGGTGTTACTATGAACCTAAGTTTAATTTTAGTCTTCAGTCTCGAAAGCAAAAGGTGGTCTCAGTTTTATTTGTTTGGTCTATAGAATTTAGAGATCCGTATGTTACCTAAAACTTTTTACAACTTTAATTAGAACCTATATGGGTATAGCAAATTCATGATGGCAAGTTTGAGTCTGTCTTCGGGCATTTCCGATGGGATTCTAGGTTAAGTCTACCTTCACACACTAGTCGTAAGGAAATGCTTTGCATTATATTCTTAGTAGAAAACCTGGATGGAACAGTTTGAAGTTCTTTTATCCTGTCTGCAGTTATATTTAATATCCTGGTTCGCTTTTCTTCGCTTACTGTTAAAATCTTCTAGATCAAAATTTGAACTAAACGAAGCTTGCCGTCGCGTATGTCATGATTTTAATTCCCAGTCCTGCACATTTGATTATCTGACACAGTTTTCGAAATTAAAAAGACTATGTTGCTTTCTCTCAATAAATAGAATCGTAACAAATGGCCATAACGTATTTAAATCTTATCTGTTGAAATTTTTGTTTCTGGAGCTGAGCAGTTTTAGATCTCGACGCTTAAAAACTCTCTTGCGTTTCATGACTTGGCTAATTCCGTAGGTATGATGCGCCCATCGCGTCGGTTGCACGAAAATAGGTTAATTGTTGGGTTATTATATTTTTGCACAAAAACGGCGTTCATCAAATTTAAAACCTTTTGAACGACCATAGATACCGTAGTTTGCGCCAACGCAAAGTTAAAATTATTTAAAATATATTCTTGATAACTATCTACAGCAAGGAAACGTAGACTCCGTGGTAATGTTCCTTCATATAATTAAAAAAAATACTTTCCTTTTTTAAACGAAAATATCTTATGAATTTGCTACAAACTATTTAAAAGCCATTTAATTATCAGTAAAACTTTGGCAATGAATTCGACTGACTTATTCGCAGCACATTAGTTTTGGTGCCAAAATATTCGTCATCGAAATCAAAACTAATGTTAATTGAAACCAGTAATGAGGGTTTAACACATACCCTTTTAAAAAGTTATACATTTTGTTGTTAAGGAAAAATAGGCTGAGAAATATCCAATAATGTACGAATCCCGCTACAAAAATAAGACGAAACTGAAACCAAAATTCGCTCTGAATTCCATCTCAGCCGGGCTCATAACAAGTGTATGGAAAATATTTTGAATGCGATAATAAAGATCGGTATTAAATACCTGAAACCGTCGTTTTCTTTTTTAATTTGCCATTCAGAAAGAATCGAAAAGCATCTATGGAGATGCTCGCATGAAGTGCAATCAACGACACCAAAACAATGTTTTGTGCACATGCCAAAGTGTAGAAGCTCGATACTGAGCTCAAGGCCTGCTATGCTAACTAAAACCAAAGTGTGTGTTATAAAATTTTCTGAAAATATTGTGTTGCATACTTTAGATTAATGTCTAAAGTAACTGAAATCCGTCAAGACCTTTCCCTGTCCCTAATATATGTAGGTATATATTTCGACTTACCTGTTGACTTTATACGGCTTATGTTGCTCAACGTGTGATATATTTTCACGAAATTACGTAGACATAATCGTACCATCTTGATCAGAAAGTGGTTTCTTATCAAAAATTAAACCAATCCTCCGTATTTGAACCTGTTTTTAAGATTTTCGGGTCTTATTTCTATTTAATGGTGAATATTTCGGTTACTTAATGCATTGTGTGAATGTGAATGTTATCATAGAACAATACTGTTCAGTGCTAAAAATTATTTAAATCAGTCCAAATGTTCCCCTAATCTCCAAACCAAATACCAATTATATTGATAATATTTCTGTAATGTCTATGGAAAAAACAAATTACAGTAAGACCTCGCTTTGTATAGTAGATATGTTCTAAAATATGGCGACTCAAATTGAAACACAATAAAGTTAATAGCTATTTTCAATGGGAATCATTGTATATGTAAACATCAAAGATAGGTTTCTTCGAACAGCTCTTCAAATTATGATTTTCAAACAAGAATGATAGAATACAAGATTCAACACTAGTTTACAGTTAGTTTTTTTCGGTTTAGCTCTTGACAATTCTTACAAAAACAAATACATTGTTCAACAATTTCGTGACGTAACAGTTTTGCGTTGAGAAGAACAAGCATAGAAATGCATACAAATTGTAAACAGAAAAGTAAACACTTTTTGAAATTCCCAAAATAATATTAATTCAGTCGTCTTTGCAGGAAAAATTTCAGTGGAATGTTTAGAATATTGTTGCGAGAAAATATGTATATAATTAGTTTTAGGCACATCCACAATAAATAGAGTAGCATGTGTGGAAATTGTTCAAATGAAGAAAACCAGTGTAAGTGTACTGTTGTATTTATTTAAATTTCTAAGCATAAATATATTAATTTTTTAAAATGAAATGTGCAGTGGCTTGTTGTAAGAATTATTAGGCAATTAAAGGATCGAAAACGATTTTTTTCAGTTTTCCGGCCGATTTAAAAGTTGCCAAAAAATGGGTGTTATTTTGCAAAAGAAATGATATATTCAATACTAAATTAATAATTTCACAATTCTTTTATCATAATTTCATATATCTGATACATCTGAACTTATAATATATGTATATATTTATATACAACACAAGAAACGTCTTCTCCATTTGAATCACAACTTAATAGACAATTTTATTATTAATAGGCCCATATATTTCTTTAGAAATGATTCAAATCTTTTCACTCAACAATATTCAATCGCTTCACTAAAACTTTTCATTAAAATCGAAAGAATTAATAATATTTTGCGAATTTACAAAAGTGTTTACTTTTCTGTTTACAATTTGCAAGGCATTTGACAGTTTTTCACTCTTGTTCTTCTCAACACGGAACTATGACGTTTCGTAATGGCGGTCGTCGTAATCTTGTATTCTATCATTCTTGATTTTCAAAGGTTTCTGATTCTAACATCGCAATTCGTAATACCCATTTAAAGAAATAACGACTCACAGCGAAAATAAGTCTTAGTTCAGTAACGACGCAACTTCGAAAAAACGCAGAGAAAAACTTCCGAAAAACGATCCGAGGATTGACTATTGCGTGTACAAATATTTCATTCAAAAATGTTTACTAAAAACTGTCTAAGATATTATTAAAAACTTAAAACATTATATTTTGATCAACACTGTTTGCTAAACCCAAAATTTAATTGAAATTGTATACTCCTTATGATGCTCAGAACATGTTCATGTACACATGATTTAATCATACCCAAACGTCAAAGCATATCACAATTAAAAAAATATAAACAATTGGAATTTCATAAATATTCAAACAATCAAAATCATCATCAATTCAAAATTTACGTAGAATTTTCTTTATCTTTCTGCAGTGTCCATAGTCTTCTATTTTAATCAATAATATATGTATACGAAAGTCACGAAAAATGCCTTCACGCCAGTTAATTATTTTCGACTTCGACGAGACCATCATTAGCGTCAACTCCATGCGTCAACTTTTCCAATTCATACCGAATTATCGACGCCCTCAAAAGTACGACTCGCAGAAAAAGGGTTGGATAGATTATACCAATAAAGCATTTAAGGAACTCCATTCAATGGGCTACCCGGCGAATACAATGTGCAAATTTATACGCGCCGTGCCGCCCGTGCCCGGAATGGTTAAGCTGATACACTATCTGTGGAATTCAACTGAGCCGACTTATGACTTGATCTTGATCAGTGACGGCTATCGCATTTTAATCGCCGATTGGCTGGAACAACATGGGATTTTCCACTGTTTCACTGGTATTTATTGCAATCCCTCAAAGATCAATGATTGCGGAGAGGTTACTGTGAGCGGTTATCACTGTGCAGAATGTCCGTATAGCCCACAGAACTTGTGCAAGCGGCGTGTGATGGAAGAATTCATTTCAATGCAGAAAGCTCTGAATATAAAGTACGATCGTGTGGCGTACATCGGAAATGGTAGCGGGGATTTCTGCCCTGCATTGGGTTTGGGATCCTGTGATCTTGTGTGCGCACGCAAATACGATACTCTGGCTGAGAAAATTCAACAAAATCGCAAAAAACTAAAAATAAAACCGGAAATTTACTTGTGGGTTAGTGGGTATGAATTAATTGCTAAATTGGCTCAAAATAAAGACACAGACAATCTTAAAAAATTACCTAAACTAACTTGTTACGGCGTAGTAAACTCATCTTAAGAAAAAATTTTAGTGTAATTTATATTTCTTTGCAGCTAATTAAGTCCTAATAAAAATTAATAACTCTTACGATTGGAGAAGTGCTCCATGATTCATATTATTTGGGTGTCTGAGTATATCAGGTAGAGAATGTTATAGTTTTCTGATCTCATAAGTGCATTTTGTAGATGGCCAAATGGATCAAACAGCTACATAAATTTTAACACAGTCGTATTTACAACTGGAACTATTTTGCTAAGTTTTTCCCGTTATTTTACTCAACGCGAAATCTCAACTGCCAACGAAAAAGTATTACATTCCATTTTAGAATTTTTACCTCAATATTAACTTGAAAGTAGCTCGTGACACTCCAAAGACAAGCCCATCAAAAATATTTATGCATCTAGCTTATGTGTCAAAGATAAGTTCGGGTCTTTATATATTTTTGAAGTTTGTAAAAGTTAAGAGCAATACCATATACAAGTATACATACTTGTATATATGTATGTACATTACGAGTCTATATTGGTTACCTACCAAAGTCAACTGAGTCGGGAGTTGCGATTTTGTGTTATGATCGAGTACTACATTTTTTTGACAAAATCAGAAAACACAACCTTCAGCAAATGGTTTTACGGCAATCAGTGGGATTCTCCCATCAATGTACCGCACTATTCCGTAGTATTTAGTTTGCAATTTGTTCAATAATTTTATTGATCGACGTAGTTTAAAAAGCTTTTACCCCCATTCTAGAACTATTATATAAACCACAGTGTAAGGTAATTATATTGTAGTTGCCAGTATACTAGGGCTAGAAACTATGGCAATATTTTTTTTTTGCGGATGGCTACTGAAATTAATATATTTTTAAACGCATTTAACAACCCTTAGCTTTCTTTTTTGGGGATAACTGTTCAAATTATTAGGCAGCATTACTCAAATTTTGTCTAAAATCGAAAAGTTAACATGATGAAATGAAATTACTAAATTTCTGTGTTGATATTGATATTGAATATTAAAGTATTTTAAAATTTATTATATTACAGTTTTTTTGTTATATTCAGTTTTATTTATAATCTGTTTTGTTATTAAAACGACAATGACTAAATTTACTAGCAAAAAACAATAATGTCGATCTATAGTACAATGAAAAATATTTTACTACAATGAAGGTGAGTCTAATGGAGGGAATATCTTTAGTCTTCTACATTGTTGTCTATGATCCAGCGGTTGGATCGCAAGTACATACGTTAGGCTGGTTCTCCAATCCAGAGGGGTGACGACTACTATTCAGTTTTGAGCATTTTTAAGTTTTGCTGGAAAACGTCAGTTCTAAGATAAAAAGGTGCACACACCATAGTGCGAAAAGCTAGAATAACTTTACTATTTGTATCAGCCGAGCTCCCTAAGATTTGAAATTCATACGATCAAATCGATCTGAGTATTGTCTTATATACCATATACATATATGGAAAGGATAGTTTATTTTTAGACAAAGACGGGACCTTGATCATAGGAGCTAGTGCAGCTGCGCAAACCTTAACCTTTAATTGTATGTTTTAGAGAGGGGGAAATACTTTCAAGTGTTGCCAAAACTTTATAACAAAAAATATTATTTTACAATTAAATTTATTATTAATAGTTTATATACATATATTATAGGCCGTAGACATCATTACCACATTTTAGTTCGTGCCCGAAATATTGACGTTAAAATCGACCTAATGACGACAAAAAAAGCCTAACTTATTATATTAGATATATGAAGAAAACAGAAATAGTCGGTTCCTATATTAGGGTGAGATATATGAGTTTTAGAACTAAATCACATTATGGCTTTACTTAATTTGATTAAAATATCGTATATTTGACAAACATAAACGGTTAAAGTTGTCTATTATCGCGAGAACATGTTTCTAAGCAATTTTATGAAGATAACTCACAAACTGTCCGACATACAGGTATAAGAATGTTGAAGAAACAATACAGTTACACACCAAATTTGGTTGATATTGGATTACATCTAAAGACGGTCAAAACCACGATCATTGTCCAGTTTTGATACCGGCTCCTATAAAGCGATTCCGTACCATCTTATCTAAATGTAAAATTTAGTAGTTTTCATCAGAACCGTTATATGGGGAGTGGATTTGGTTATAATTCGAGTCCAACCTTTCACAGTATGTAAAGTAGTGCTACAAAGCCTTGTACTTAAGAAGTTTGGTTTATGTAACTTTAGTGGAATGTGAGATATGCACACGCATTTCGGTCTCCTCTTTTTTGTCTGCAAATGCGTCTCGCTTCCCTCTTGAGCTCTCGGTATCTATCTCATCACGCACGTGTTGTGGTCGATCGTAGGCAGTCTGTTTCTCTCCGCTGCGACACGGCACTCCTCATCGCACCAGCTGTTCTTTTGCATTTTCCGAAAACCAATGGTTTCGTTTGCAGCTGTACGTAAGGAGTTTGAAATGCTGTCCAACAATTCCTTTATACCGAGTTCCTGATGAGTGCTCTCAGAGAGCAGGAGTGCAAGCCGAGTAGAAAATCGTTCGGTTGTCTGTTGTAATTGCAGCTTCTCGACGGCGATCCTTTCTTATGTTTGTTGACGAGCGTTTTTTACTCCATAGATAGTGGTCCAAGTCGATGTTAGGACCTCGGAGCGTACGCACGTTTAAAACACTGGAGACATCCTAAACAAACAAGCATCAAAACAACCTTATGTTTCAGTAAACAAAACAACATTAAAGACAATTCATCAAAACAACCTTATCTTGGAACACTAGAAGTGCACTATCTGTACAACAAACAATAACAGCCCAAATAGTTATTTAATGGTAAACAACCAGCATCTCAATCGTATAAGTAGCACTAAGATTTATTTAAACAAACCTATACAAATAATATATTTTATCCAAACAAATTAACAACTAGTAATAAGTCAACATACTAGTTAGTACGTACATATATGTATATAAATAGAAGTACGAACCATGTAATAAGTCATTCTTAAGAGTATTAATAAAAGTACACATTTCGGTGCAGCTCTAAAATATATTATTTTACTTCATGTAAAAATTAAGTCGCTCATAGAAGGCAACTTTGGTCATATCGTACTTCATGTAAAAATTAACTCGCTCATAGAAGGCATCTTTGGTCATATCGTCCTTTTCTTCTTTGGGGGCGTGGGTGCAAATCAGCGATATGTTGAAGAACTTCGCTTTGATGCCGATTCTGGCTAAACGTTTATCCACCGGAGTGAATGACAGCACCCGGCGAAGGAGTCTCTCTCCCACTACGAATTCCGCACCGAATTTGCGCTCCTTTATATATCCACTGTAGTAAATGCCACAAGGGCCTACTCGTCTCAGTCCATGTCCCATTCATCGCATTTTGTTGTTGTTGTTGCTCTAACGGTTATCAATCCCCGTTAGGATGGTAAGGGTTATCCATGTTGTCGTCGACGTCATCTAACGGGAGGCCCAGGAAACGTGCTGTTTCGACGGGGTCGGACCAAAGAGAAAGGGGTGTTAGATGAGCAGGGTTGGCAGAGCATGGAAAGAGGTGGCCGGTGTAATGTGGAGACTCATTGCATGCAGAACATATGTATATCGGATATGTCGGGGTCTATTCTGAATAAGTAGGAGTTTAACCTGCTACAATATCCAGAACGAAACTGCGCTAGGGTCACTCGCGTTTCTCGAGGCAACTCGAGCTCTTCGTCTGCGATGTGTGGTGATTTGACTCCAAGAACGCCTTTCACGGGAAGGGAGTCGGTGAAGGTGTTAATTTCTCCACTGTGAATGGCGGTCAGTACCTGTCGGAAGTCAGTTGCGTACGAAGACCGGTCGGTGTACGATGTCTACGACGTAGTTAAGGAAGGACCTCTTGATGCTCCTAGTAGGCAAGGGTGATTTCTACGAAAACATCCTAGCAGGAACTGCTTGGAGAGGAGTGCATTATGTTCCTTAACTTGGTAAGATAGCTTACTCCCGTCGAACCTAGATGCTTTAGCATAAGCAAATTGATTCCATCAGGGCCAATGGATCTAGATGACTTCGATTTGTTGATGGCATTCTGAACCTCCTCATCGGTGAAAGTAGTGGCGCGCAGTCGTTTGGCATTTTGCGCAGCCGTCGGTTAACACATCGCTTGGTTTGTCTACCGAAGGGAGCAGTGTAAATTGCCGGCTAAAGTAGCTAGCGCACTTCTTCGGGTCCGAAGAGGCATGACCATTGAATTGAACTTCAACTCGATCGTCATGTCTCTCCGGGTTTGGCAAAGCTTTGACTGCTTCGGCTGGGAAATTCCAGCCGGGATGAAGCCAGCGGTAGCTGCTGCGATCATCTTGCGGAATTGACGTTCGCCAACGCATACGTCCCTAGGAATGGGTAGAGCGTTGGGGACTTCGTCATTCATTGTGCAGAATGTCGAATCGTCAATCTGTTCCACCAGCTCCATCCTTCTACGGTCATTTGGCAGGTAGGAATGCCAAAGATCGTGTTGCGCGTTAAAGTCGCCTAGTACCAAACGGTTTTCACCACGAAGTAGCGCGCCTATATTCGGGTGATATCCTGTAAGGCAACATGTAACTGGGGGGATGTATATATTAAATATTTCGAGCTCGACATCGCCTGACCAGATAGCTATACCCTAACATTCTAGGGTAGTATCCCTGCAGTCGATGTCTTCATCGATTAGACGATACTGCACGGTGTTGTGCAATATGAAGGCTAGGCCACCACCATTATCTCGCTCGCGATCCTTACGTATAACGTTGAAACCTGCACAACTCAGAAGATCTGAGCGGCTGTTTAACTTGGTTTCTTGGACCGCAGCTATCGATACGCGTTCCCTATTCATAAGTGCAAATATCTCCTCGAAGTGAATGGCCACTTGCGTAAACTTCTACACATAATGAAAGAATAAAAGTTTTTGATGACCCTTGCAAAATAACTAAAGCTACACGAGCATTAAAAAGTATCACGATTTTATAAGGCAATCACAAGGAGTAAAGTCAGCCGGATGTTCGAAAATCCTAATATTAGTTATATAGGGGCTAGATCAAATTTTCTCTCAACTTTATTCATTTTAGGCAGAAAGATGCACTGTTACGAGTAAACCATACTCTCTCGTTTTTCTTGAGATAACTCACATATTAGTCGATATATGCGGTACAAAGTTACCCAGAAGTTCGAAAAGGTTTAATATTATGTATATGGGGACTAAGGGAAGTATTGGCCCTGAATTTCAATTATATATCTCACACATTGACCAATATTTTCAATCAAAATTCAACTATAGGTACAGGGGTCTAAATTTTCGGTACCTAATGGCTTGAACAGTTTTTATTAGATTTGATATTTGGTCATAAGGTGGCACACGCTGAGGGCATTATTCATGCAAAGTTTTGTGACGTAATATTAATTGCTTTTTGGTTTGTGTACTGGAAAGAGAAATGGTAAGGTTGAATTTAAAATTGTGATATATGGGAAGTAGGAGTGGTTCTTGTCCGATTTCCTCCATTTTCGTACGGTGCCATAGGAATATGAGAAGAATGCTACATACTAAATGCTATACCGAAATCGGTCGGACGGGTCCCGAGAAATGGGATTTCACAAAAATGTGGTCGGTTCCACGCCCATCGCCAAATTTTTATACTGGCTTTGTACTAAGGAACCCGCACACCAAGTTTCATCAAGATATCTCACCTTTTACTCAAGTTACAGCTTGCACGGACGGACGAACGAACAGACAGACAGATTTATGCTTTTCTCGTCATCCTGATCATATGTACATATATATGTATATAACCATATATCTATCCCGGTTATAGGTGATACGTACAACCGTTAGGTGAACAAAACTATTATACTCTGTAGCAACAGGTTGCAAGAGTATAAAAAGGTATCATAGTTTACGAAATATGAATTTGTATACTTTTTCATTTCGCAAACAATTCTTTGACAAACTTTATATGTATTTCTTTTAACCGCAAATGAATTAGGTTGAATCTCATTATATTTAAAACAAGAAATTTGGTTAATCCATGAATGATATAGATTAGGGCATTCTCGTCACAAATTTGGCCTTGAGAACATTAATATCGGGATTTAATACAATCTGATGTATTAAGGACTTCCTATCATAAGTTTAGTCTTGCAAATATTATTAGCGGGTAAAACATTGTCCTACCACAATCATGGTAATCGCTTGAAAGTGTTTAAGCTTGTTAGTTTTCCATTGAGAAATATATAGCATGATGCATCACAGTACAATATGTTTCATCAAATACATTTAAGTTTCACATTTTCCCTTAATTTTCATTGTTTTGCATTTTTTATTAGTGGTGGAGCGAAACAACCACTGAAAAACAGACAAAAAATTAAATAAATAATAAAGCTAACTATTTTTTAACAGCTTTGGTTCAAAAACGTGTTTTATTTCGAACAAATACAGACATGATAAGTATTGAATGTGTAGCATCAATATGGATAACGATCCAAATATCATAATAAATATTGAACGTGTGACTGGCCCCCACACCCGCGCCCATAACCATTGAAACAATTTGTTTAGGTGGTTGGTTGGTGTTGGTTATCGAAAGTACAAAATAAAAAAAGACTTTTATTAACACAGATGATTTAGAATATTTAACAATATTTAGTGTCACATAATAATACAATATTTTCGAAACAGTTTATATATACAAAATTTTTCTCACATAAACGTAGTTTGTGTACGTTAAATATATTCAGCTAATTGCATGAAGCAGGAGAGGAACAAAGTCTAAATACTTTTGGAAAGTAATTATGCATGGCGTTAGGTCGTTGTTAACTTAATATTTCAGTTGCTGATCGCTAATAGCTTATTATTACATAAATAAATACATTATAGGATAAATAAATGAAGTTGATTCATAGGAAGGTCATATTTTTCAACAAATATTTTATAAAGTAGTATTAATTAGAACATATTTTTGTAATTGTGACTGGTAATTTTGAATTGTTGCAATTTATGAGTTGCGTCGTTAACGTTAAAATTTAAATACATATGTCTCATTTGAGTTTTATAATCTCTAAATTTAGTAATAGTAAGTATTAGCTCTTTGGGCTTATCACATCATTGCATGTAATTACGCTCAATAACAACAATTCACTATTAAATAAACATACTTAAAGCAATATTTAGCATACACTTAAGCTGGTAGATGTTATATAATGTGATTATAGGTAACAAGGTGATGGTGTTACAGAAATATTTCAATGTTGCACATAACCACGTGTATTTTTTATAAAAAAAATATTAAAGCATTTACTCCTTCTGCTCACTTAGGTGACAACTAAACTTCCACTATTGCAAATTGAAAAGGCAAAGGGTTGCTAACAGTATTAAGAGCTTTGAATCTAAGTAAGTATAATTGTACAAGATATTATTGAAGTTGCTTTAAAAAATATTTTTTAAGTTATAAAAATGGTAGTTCATTTTTTCCTGCAAACTAATTAGAAATTTTATTGATAAAGTATATGTCAGGCAATTATTAAAGTTTAACAAATTCGTCTTTTATTTTGTACTTTGTCAAATTTTTGGTTTATTGTTTTAAGGGTCGTTTTGCGTTTCGGATTTGCTCACTATTAAGCTATTGCAATGTGTTGGATTTAAAGTTTTTAGGTTGGTCAATAGACAATGAATGGACTGGTTTATTTTGCGTTATACTATTTGAAATGTGTGAAGTGAGCATTTTTTTTTGGTTTTTTTAATTTTTTAAGTGCCAAATCACCGTATGCCGGTTGAAGAAACCACTCTCACATTCTATATATTATTTGTAATTAAAATTCTTTATAAAACTAAATCTTAAAATGTAGTCTTATAACTCAGGTGTTATTGCATAGCATTAACAAACGATATGTTGCTTAAATGTATTGAATGATTTCTAAAACCGACACTTGTTATTTGGCTTATTTGGTATTAAATGTGCTTGCACTTTTTACTTTTTAGAACTATCATTAAAATATACACAAATTAAAATATAGTTATTGCATTTTCATATAAAAGATAGAAGTAGAATTCATTTATATAAAGATTTTTTAAAGAAAATTTTCATATAAAATTGACGAGTAAAGGAATTATTATTTTAACCAGTCTATATACTTAAAAACTTAGTATTTAATTATAGCACATGCGCTTATTTTACGCATGCGTGTCAAAAAAAATTAAAATTTTAACCATAAAAAATAAACGTAGTGTAAATAATAAGTGCAAACACAATTAATACCGACTCCCGACATCTTATTCTTCTTCTTCATCTTTTTGCGAACGAATTATACAACAAAAAATATTCGCACTTCTTTTACTTAAAAGTGAATAAAAAAATTAAATTAAAATTTATCAATTGTGAAAATGCTTTCATTCATCTTAAAGACAATTCAAGTTACATGTAAAGGTGACTTCAAATTATAATTAAATTTCGTGCTAAAGGGCGCAGCAGTATGTGCCTCTTGTTCGATTTCAGTTATATTTATGTATTCTAAGTAATTTTGCACTTTAAACTCATGTCGAAAGTTAAACAACTAGAAAGGAACTCAACGGGAAAAGTTTAATTATTACAAATCACAAACAAAAATATGTTACGGTAAATAAATTTCTTGTCCAAGGAAATTTGAACATAATTATGAGTAATAGTAAAAAATGCAATAAACTCGAGGTACATTTGTACAATTATTATTTTGCGCTCAAATGCCACATGAAAACAGTAAGAAAATTTGTACTGAAATTAATCTTCAATATTGGTAATGGAAGAGCTTAATAGAGCATTTTTTATATAGAGCGACAAAAATAGGCATTTCATTTCTGCATACGACAAGTTACTTTGCACTTTTTTTACATTTCAGTACATACATGAGTTATCATTAAAACTAAAAGTAAAATTTATTGTACTATCACAAGGCGTTGGTAGAGCGCGATGATGGAATGAAATGATGGTTAAGTTGGTTCTTACATATATACCATCAATTTATGGCTACATATACGCTTTGGCCTACCTATGAGTCGTCTAGCGGTTTCTCACTATTTGTAGGTGGCATTTTCATCAACTGATTTATAATTATCCTAATATTTGTTCATTGGGATAACCTAAATTTCACAATGATCTACATGTTAAGGTTTCATAAATGTATTGGAAAATCGTTGTTTTCCAATAAAAGAAAATGTTTTTTGTATTTATAAACTAAAATTAGAAGTCAAGCTTAGATTTCGTCTGTACGCTTCAGTTTCACAAAAATTAAGAAAAAAAATATCAAATTAGAAAAAAAAATCAATAGAAATACAGTAGTAGATTTTCTAGTAGGTACACTTAGAAAAAAAAAAAACAGCTACATCCACGAAGTGTTGGCGCGGTAAAACATAAAAAGCTAAAATTCCCTGTAGCATATACAAATAAATGATTATTCAATGTTAGTAATGTCTGTTTAATTTTTGGAACTTTATATACATATTGTTGTTTTCAAATATCTCAGATATCACCAAGCATCGCATAGACTCGCTTATCAATAACATGCACTTCGATATTTTGAAAATGTTCACATATTCGTTGTAAAACCGTTAAAATTTTAATACCAAATACAAGAATTTTAACTTCTTATGTTCCCCCCACCAATAGATACCCCCTTCGCACACTTAACCTAAAAATCACGCATACAATTCCGCTTTCACCTCACTCTTCTTCAATCAATCTGCAATTCTACTAAACATACTAGTAGATCGACTTGTGTACTTCTAACAAAATATGTTTGCAATAAAATTTTTTGTAAATGAGAAATTTGTCCACGAATTGAAACTTGGTGTGAATTTCAACTGTGCTTGCTGCTGGCGTGGCACTTCATTGTTTTCAACTTCTGCCTGCTTTGTTTTTGTCTGCAGTTCTTGCTGTTCCGTCAGTGGCTGATAAGATGTACTGCGATTTAGTATGCGCAAATTCGTGCCCGAAGCCACCGAATTAGGGGATGTTACGAAATGTGAAGATACTGATGCCGGACGGGGTTTCTGGGCCGAATTCGTCGTTGCAGACATACTAGGAGCCGCTGATGATTTTGCAGCAAATGCCAGTAGCTCTGCACCAGAGCTGGAAGCCGATGATGTAGGGCTTGTTGCAACTCTGGTGTTATGGGTGGCAGTGTTGTGGGTGACATTATTGTTACGATTGCTTTTGTTATTATCATTATTGGCTGTTGCATTTGAGTTGACAATACTCATTGAGATTTGTTTTTGTACACGATGTTTGTTGTTGCCACCATTGTTGTTGGTGTTAGTTTTATTAGTATTTTGCACGCACATTTTATCTCCCTGCGATTTAGCGCGCACCCGTCCGCTGTTATTACAACTGGCATTGCTTTGTTGTTGTTGCTGTTGCTGCTGCTGCTTTTGTGCTTTTGCCGCCTTTTCAGCTTGAGCTGCTGCCTTCAATTGCTGTTGTCTCTCTTTGCGTATCAAATCGAAGGAGCTGACAATCTGCAAGGATATTGTAAGGAAATCGTTAGCAATCTTATAGTGGAAAGTATCAGATAAAGGAAGATAGTTGGGCTTTGAAGTCACTTATCTCCTAAACTATTAAAACTTTTGAGTTTTGAATCCAAAACTGAGAAAAAGACTGTTTTATTAGTTTTCAATATGTAATTGAAATTTGTTTTTAAAAAACAAGTTTTCTCCAAAAATTTCTCATAAAATGACATTGTTAATACCCAAAACATTTTCTTTAATAGCTGAGAATATATTCATTCTAATTTTTATACTCTTACAACAGGTTGCTACAGAGTTTAATAGTTTTATTCACCTAATAGTTGTTCCTATGACCTAGAACTAATCGAGATGGATGTTAGGGGTTATAGTACATATAAATGATCAGAATGAAGAGTCAATTTGAAATCCAGGTGCCGAGAAATCAATAACTACATATATGCGAGACATGGTTTTAATGGAGAAGCTGTTAAAATTGGACAGTGATACACAAAAATATTTTAACATACCCATGCTATGGTGTGAAAATGGACAACCTTAAATTCCATCTAATTTTTTACTTTTCCAGTAAGCAAATAAAGCACTAATCAATATTGGGCAGTCGAGTCTTTTCGTATATTGTCAACAGTTGTCGTGTCAGTCGTATATCTCCAGTGCTACCAATCACATTGTATCATACCATATAATGTTGGAAACTAAATTCGGGGAAGTTGAAAAAAAAAGTTAGAGCTGTTCAAAAATGAGTGAACATCATTAAGGAATTCGCTATATTTTGAAATTTTTGTATACAAAAGGGAAGAATGCCACGCAAGCCATCAATGAAATTTGTGAAGTTTACATAGACGATGCTGTATCAGTTCGTGTAGCACAACAATGGTTCGCTCGCGGAATGTACAGTGGTCCACAAAAAAATAGGAGTGACCGCATGTGAAAAACGAATTGTTAAATATATATTTTTTTTCAAAATTTTTGCACAATGTAATTTGCTAAAGATCTATTAATATTTCCAGATTTCACCTACCTAGTACGGGATCGTTCTATAATTTTAATATAGTATAATGGTTCTAAAGTTTCACAGAATATTAAAATAATTAATATTTCGTTGAATAACCTCAATAACCTCCGAGGCATGGAGCCTATGAGATCGTTTTATTGGTACTCTTTTCCAAACCTCTTTCACTACTTGCCATAAATCTCTCGAATTGATTGGTTTCTCTTCAGCTACTTTCTTCTTGATATCTGTCCACAGGTTTTCCATGTGGTTGAGGTCAGGAGACTGAGCAGGTCACCACATAACCTCAACTCCGTTGGCCCTAAGCCATTTTTTTGCGCACTTTTTGGTATGTTTAGGGTCATTATCCCGTTGATATACCCATATATCAATGGCATATTCCATGAGGCATGTGTTAACATTACCTCATATAATATTTTGACATATGCGCTTTGGTTCATGATGCCTTCAATTAAGTGAATTGGACCAATACCACAATGTGTAAGACTACCGCGTACCATGATTTGGCATCGTTATGTATAACGGTTTTTGTGGTGAACCGGGGATTATATTCTGAGTTAGGGGGACGTCGACAAAGTTCCTAGAGCCTGTACTACCAAATAACTTAACTTTGGAGTCGTCTGACCACAATATGATTCGCCATTCAGACGCGGGTCAGGAGCCATGCTCTTTTCCAAATTGTATGTGGGCTTCCTTGTGCTTCTTTTTTAATGGGGGTCCTTCTCGTGGACTTCTGGCAAATAATTTGTTTTGCTCCAAATGCCTACGAACAGTTTCAGTATTAACTGAGAAATTTAGTTCGTCATGGATGCTCCTGGCTGAAGCAAAAGGATTAATTTTGCAGTAGCGAACTATATTGCGATCGTCTGCAGTGGATGTTTTGCGCTTTTGTCTACATGTTTCATTTTTCTTTCTAAAATTTAAGGCATTTGCTATCATTTGAGGAGATCATTTTACGATTTCTTGGATCTCTTCATAAGTTTTTCCTAGTTTTCTCAACTTTTTTATTGTTTTCCGCTTTACCTCTGTACAATGACTTCCTCTACCACTGGAGAAAAACCCAATGATTAAATAAAATAATAACTAATTGAAATTGCTGCTAGATTATGGAACTATACTTACATTTATAATTTTGTGAATATTTTTTCTATTAAGGACTATTTAGAAAACGAAATATCGAACACTCCTATTATTTTGTGGATAGCAATAACAAGTGTCTCCGAGAACTAGCAAAGCAGAAGTTGATTAGCAATCATCACAATAAAAATTTGTTTTGTATTTTAAAGCTAATATCCAGTTATGTGTACCGTTATTGTTTCGCGCCATTTACATGTGATTTAAAAAAGTTATGCAGCCAAACACATTTTTCATATTGGCACCCCTATTATTTTGTAGACAACTGTATGTATGTAGCGGAAAAATGGCAAAAAGTGGTCGACCAAAATGGTACATATTTGTTTATTTATTTATTGGTATAAGTATAATAAAAAAGTTGAAGTTTGATTAGAAATACAAAAAGATTTTTTCAACTACCCAATATATGGCGACAAAAATTTGCACGAATATTACCTTTAAGCTATGGCATTTGTCTAAACATTGCCAAAATCGAGCCATAACTATTCAATCCCCCAGATACCGGAGTTTAGGGCTGACTTTCTACTAAAAATATCAGTCAATGTGTGAGGTATGTTTATGAAATTAAGAGTGAATCTTTTGCTGATAATAATATGTCTGTATATCAAAAATGGGATGAATAGGGTCAATATTTCCCTTAGTGTCCATATACCTAATAGAAAGATATTTTCTAACATTCGGCTGACTTTATATCCCAAATCGTATAATGGTAGGCTGATGTGGTTATCATGCTTACTTTTTGTTGTTACTCCTTTTAATCGCAATGTAACGAAATTTTTGGGCAAAGGACATTTGGTTATTTGTACAAAAATTCATTATTAAATGACAGTCGTGAAAAATATACATTATTTTAACTGTAGCTGTTAAATAAAATAAAAATGTTTAAAATTTGAAAGATGAGAATGATTTTTGATCTGCACAATGAAGACATAAATCCAACTCAGATTTCTTAAATTATGATTCAATGTTATTAAATGATCTAATTTTCCAAAGAAAAAAATCCGTAAAGCTCCTGCACCTAAAATAACGGAACATGCTGATAGAGCCATCATGAGAAAAGGCAAGGCTAATCCTTTTAAATCTTCCCAAGAGATTATGGCTGAAATAAATGAGGAAGAATTTGGATTTAGCGTAATTTGTAACTTGTACGAAGGCGCCTAAATGATGCTCAGTTAAACATTTAGAAAACGACGTCAAATTTTAGAAAGGTTCCTTAGAGCGATTAAACTAGGGTGAATCGTATTGGAACCGATGGGAAACCATTTGTATATCGCCCCAGGGTCAGGCATATAACTCTAGATGCAGTAAAAAACCGTTAAGCTCGACGGTGTTACCGTGAAGATCTGGAGAGCGTTAGACCATTGGTGAGGCTAAATAGGAAGGAACCATTCTTTCTGCGATTACGAGCGTTTTCGGTAATACAAAAAGGGTAATATGCGTAATGCAAACTGTTCGAAAAAGCAAACCTGGCGTCTTTACAAAAAATCTAAAGTTCGAAAAGCATCACTGTCGTTGCTTATAGTCAAAATCGCGAAAAACTTGCAACATTTAAAAGGTAGTTGCACAAATATTTATACCAAAGCAACTGTGCTAGCTAAAATGGCATTGTAAATTATTGATGTTAAATATAAATGTAATATAATGGTTTGTTATATTTTGTTATATTTGTGACTTGTTTTTTAATTTTATAAGATCTGTTTGATTATAAAGCTATTCGCTATGATTAACTTTTTTTTACACTATTCATACTCTTTTTGTAGCTTTCTAATTGAAATTGATAATTTTTCTATCTAACTCGTCAATTAGCGAATTAAAAAGAAATATGATATGAAAGATTACATAATGTTCAAGTTCCAATAAGATAAAGAACCGCTCGAGGTAATGAAAATGTTGCTGCCATTCACACCATGCCGGATTTTGAGAAAGCATCCGTATAAAATTGTTCTCACTCAAGAACTGAAGCCATTGGACCATTGGACCACCGTAAACGTCATGAATTTGCCGATTTTGCCTTGGAACCACTTAAAAACGATAACGATTTTTTTAAGAAAATCATCTTCTCCGATCTCCTCTTTTATTATGGATGGAAGATTTGTAATACGAATTTTTGCAATTTTTGCTAATTTTTTACTCAAGTTACGTTTCGCCATCCTTATGATTTATATGTATGTATATATGTATATAATCCTATATCTCTATTAGGTGATACGTACAACCGTTAGGTGAACAACACTGTTAGACCCTGTATCTACATGTAGCAAGAGTATAAAAATGTTGCGAAAAAAATTAAATCATAATGAAAGTTATAGACTCACTTAGTTCTATAACAATATTTTTCTTCCCGTCTTCGAAAGTAATATTGAAATTTTAAAATTAGATACACTTGTGCTCACACAAATACATAAAGGTTGAATTTTTTTCACTTTAAATTTATTGTATTCATACTTTTTTAAAGCTGAATTTAATATAAAAATAAATAAAAAAAACTCCTTTTTTCGTCATTGGCGAGTATTTTTCATGCTATTGGGTTTTTTATTACCCTTCCCCCAGAAAATGTTAAATATTCCGTCACTTTCGCTTTTTTTCACTTTTGTACTTTTGGTACGAAGTTCATATTTTTTCCTATCCTTTAGAAAACTTCCGAAAGCAAATTTAAATTAGTAAAGACAACACATTTTCTATATATATTTTTCTTACGTAGGTCGTTTTAACTTTTGTTTCACTGGCTAACTGGTCGAAACCAACTTGCGAAACAGTTTTAATTTTTCATCAATTATATTACGTCTTTCTCTGAGTATGTTCTAATATATATGTATGTATGTATCTATATTGAGTTTATGTGAAAAATGTCAAGCTGAAGATCGGAATTCATTATATTAGGGATACGAGGGTATGGTGCTCAGCTATGTAAGACTAAGCTCATAAGACTAATCGAGGACAATAAAAAGAAAGAAGTCCTAATAGAATGTGATGCAATACAAACACCAGAGGTGAGTCACTCTTACAATATATTTTATATAGAATTTTAAATATATGCAACAAGGGCGATAGACCGACTTTTATTTTCCCAAGCTCTGATAGGTTTCCGGGTTGGGAAGACACAGACAGTCTCGTTGGGGATAACTGGAGGGTGTCCGATGAGCCTTCCATGTCGGAATAGGTAGAATAGCTAAAAAATGCTTTGAAAAAGGAGGCAATAAGAGTATCAGTAATCCTCAAATACTCGATACAGAAGTAGAGAAGTTAGAAAAAATCTTAACAACAACATTCATTAAATCCACTCCGCTAACAGTTCTGAAAAAGAGAAAATCACCTCCTTGGTAGAACAGTGACCTTAAGTATTTGAGATCAAAACTAAGGAATGCTTTCAATGAGAAATTCAGATCCAAAATCTAGCAACCATACAAAGATATCATGAAAAGATACAATAAAGCAGTCAGGAAATCTAAAACTGACTTATGGCGATCTTTCTGCACATCGATAGAAAGTTGCAGAGAATCCGAAAGGTTGAGTAAAATGCTATCCAAAGACCACACCAATACTGCTTGGACTTCCTCTGCGGAAGAATCTCTGGAGATACTTATTAAAACGCATTTTCCTGGGAGTCAGCAAACGCCTATAACGGTGGATCTACCAGAACAACTGTCAAACGCAGTTGACTACTTAGGCCTGACAGTAGTAGACAAAGGAAAATCAAATACGCCATAAATAGTTTCTCACCATTTAAAGCGGCAGCTGGAAGAACCTGGTTCTAAGGCTCAAAAATATATACAAAGCAAGCATTCAACTGTCTTACATCTAGATCCCAAGAAGTTTGAAAAGAATTAAAGTGGTGTTCTTCCAAAACCAGGCAGAAGAACACACGAAAATGCCAAGGATTTAGACCTATAAGCCTCACAACCTTTATGCTGAAGGTACTGGAAAGGCTAATGGACTTATGTATATATAAAACAACCATGGCGGATAAGTTATCGACGCCCTCAATGGTGGCATAGATGACACTGTGTACAGATGGATACTATCGATGCTTGAGAATAGGAAGATTATAGCTTCAAACGGCGCTGCAACACAAACAAGTTATGTGAGTAGAGGGACGCCTCAAGGGGGGGTCCTCTCTCCGCTTCTATGGGTTGTAGCGCTGAACAAAATACTCCTTCAACTAAACGGAGGAGGAGTGAAAGCAGTAGCGTACGCAGACGATATAGTGTTGTTGGTATCAGGCATGTTTCCTTCAACAGTTAGCGAGATTATGGAAAGAGCACTTCGAAGGTTAAACCTATGGGCTAAAAACAATGGACTAGGAGTTAACCCGAACAAAACAGAACTGATGCTATTCACAAGTAGAACCAAGATACCTCAGTTTCAACTTCCGGTACTAAACGGTACAACACTCACTCTATCCCCCACAGCTAAATACTTGGGGTGGAGATTGACACCAAACTGTCCTGGAAAATAAATATAGAAAAACGAATAAACAAGGCATACATGGCCTACTATACTTGTAAGAGAATTGTCAACAAGAATTGGGGCCTCAAACCAAGTATAATCATGTGGATGTATACGGCTGTCATAAGACCTATACTTACATATCGTCACCTGAAATGCAAAATAACGTAACAACATTTTCGGAAATTTACAGTGGCATGAATGAGACACGAAATAAAATGGAACACGAGTGAAAAAAAAATTTAATATTGGTTAAAATTGGTTCATATCTGATCGCAGAACCTGAAAATGTTGGACATATGTACATAATATTATGTACGTAATTTGAAGTAGTGAATCGTAATCAATAAGACACTCAATTTCGAATTTTTTGATGATACGTTATTTTGCATTTCAGGTGACGATATGGAGCTCTGGTATGGTGGCCAGCGCTAAACAAACAATACAAAAAAAATTAAATGGTATACAAAGAGCAGCATGTGCGGGTGTTACTGGTGCAATCAGGTCATGTCCGACTGATGCGCTCAATGTTATCCTGCATCAACTACCAATGGACATTTTTATTCACAAAACAGCAGCTATTGCGGCGATAAGAATAAAAGGATTGGGAGGTTGGATCAGCAAAACTATGGACCTAGTGTAATCCTAAACAAGCTCACCATTAATAAATCTGACTACATTCTCCCAAAGCTGGATTTCAATAGACACTTCCAGGTGAGGATACCATCTAGACGAGAATGGAGAAGAGGTTCAATAGGAGAGGAGGATACCATCTCAGTCTATACCAACGGGTCCAAAATGGACTACGGAGTAGGCACGGGTGTATTCTCCGCTGATCTAGGCTTATCTCTCTCTATATGTCTACCGAACACGGCTTGCATCTTCCAAGTAGAAGTACTAGGCATAGAAAAAGCCTGCGCAGTTCTATTAGAAAACCACGGGAATATAAATAAAGCAACTATATTTACGGATAAATATATTTACGACAAATTCCAGCGTAGTTAACAACTGCAAGAGAGCACTAAGCTCATAAAAGACAAGCTCCAACTAAACTTGATCTGGGTTCCCGGCCACAGGAACATTTTCGGTAACGAAAAAGCAGACGAGTTGGCAAAGGCAGGAGCTTTCCTCAACGAATCCGAGGCGGAGCTAATACCAAGCCCGCTAGGATCGATCAAAAGAGAGATCAATAGACAATTTCAACAAATTGCAAACAACAGGTGGAAAAACATTACAAAATGCGTCATAACTAAACAATTATGGCCAACATATGACAGGAAAAGAACCAAAGACTTACTAAATAGGTCAAGAAAAAGTATTTACAGAGTAACAGCTACCACAACAGGGCACTGGCCATTTGGGGAAGACGCATCCAAAATTGGTATGCCCTACAACAAAATCTGCAGAGGCTGCGAAATAGTAGGGAGAAATAATTTTCCACTTTCTCTGTGAATGCCCAGCCCTATCACGGATCCGACATAGAACACTTGAAATCCATCAAGCACCAAACCTTGAATGGATGTCTACAAAAAGCATATCGGACATTAGTAGTTTCATCGAAACCACAAAATGGTTTGAAATAGAAGGTGAAACATGATAGCAAATATAAAAAGGTCTACGACTAGTGCAACAAAATGGCAGAGCCAGTGCTAAAACATGTTTTGTATTACACCCTTCATTACAACAGTGCAGATTAATTTTTGGTCAGAAATAGCGCAAATATGACATTTTGGTTTTCTTTTGGGATGGTTCACTTTCTATCTCTGATGGAGATTCTGTCCGTTAGTATTTTGTATGCTCTCCTCCAGCTTTCGCTTTCAGAACAGCCGTAATCTTTTCGAGCATGTATGCAATAAATTTCCGACAATAATCAATTTTTATGTATTCCATGCTTCATTTATGGATAATTTGGAGCGGAATCGCCTCCTAGGAACATCAAGAGGTCTTTCCTCGACCACGTCGACGACATCGAAAAGTCGTCTCCCGCTAGATGACGTTCATCCTAACGGGGCTGATAACCGTTAGAACAACAACAACATACAACTAAAATAAGATATTTATTTATTTATACAACGCTTACATAATAATTAATTATTATATAAACTAAAGCAGACGCAGCGCTAGCAGCAGAGGCTTTCGGCTGGCTGGTTGGGTCAGATACGACGGAGTAGGTCAGTGTCCTTTAGAAATTTGCAATTTTTGCTAATATTTTCTTGTGTGGCGTCCATTAACAATAGGAGAGGGTCCTTGTTGTCGAAATGATGAAGTCTTTGAGAAGCAAGTTCTGGGCAGGATACCAGTAGGTGTTGCACGCTGACTGTTGCTTGACAGAAGGGGCAGGTGTTGGATCTAATGCCCTGTAATAAGTACGCGTTGGTAATTATAGTGTGCCCAATTCGGAGACGTGTGTAGGGGGTGTTGTGTATACAGGTTTTGTTCGGTTGGGGTTAATGTCCGAATAATGGTGATTATAAACCGCCCATTCACGTAATAACTTTGTTTGCCTCTGACTATGAATTAGTCGGTATATGTCGCTAGGTAGGATGACTTCGGATGTGATTGTTGGTGTGATGGAAATATCTTTGGCGATGGTATCTGCAAGTGTGTTGCCCTTTATGCCGGAGTGTCCAGGTATCCAAATGATTTTGATCTTGCGCGGAAGGGAAATAAGTGTGTTTTTTATATTTTTGATGATTTTGCCTGATTTGTTGTGGTTTTGTATAGCTTGGAAACATGACATACTATCGGTGCATATTATTTGTTTACCCTTGTTTTTGGCAGAGTATTGAACAGCGTGGAATATAGCGGTTGCTTCGGCGGTGAAAATAGAGCAGAATGAAAGGAGGCCGTACGCGACAACTTCTTGATTTTCCTTTACCACAGCATAGGAGGTGTGTGAGGCCTTCGATCCATCCGTGAAAATCAATTGCCAGCCGTTGGATTTATAATGTGCGATTGTTTCGGAAAACTTGGCTTTATAAACGGTGTTTGGTGTGCTATCTTTCCGCAAGGAGGCTAGGTCATTAATGAAGGATGTTTTGCTGCCCGCCCAGGGGGGGGTGATGAGTGTACCGCGGAATGTGCTGCTTAATCGGCAGTTCAACCTGATTCGCGAATAAGGAGCAGGTGTGTATTGAAGAGGGTTGTTTAGGAGTGGATACCCGTGAAGCGGCAGATTGGAAGTCTTTGTAGATAAGAGGATTGGGGCTTAGAGTGGGCTTTGAATAGAGCCTGAATATTTTGTCTTCCATGTTGTCGTGAAGAGCCGGCAAACCCGATTCGACCAGAATATTTTTTATGGGTGACGTTGGAAATGCGCGTATGGATCTTCGCACTGCGGCGTGGTAGGGAGCAGCGATCATCTTTAAGTTTTGTTTAGCGTGTAATCCATAGATTTCTATGCCGTAGTTGATGGTTGATAAGATGAGGGCGTTTGTCCCGTTAATCAACAGAGCCGAATTAATTAGCGAGCGTTTGCTTGATAAGTACTTAATAATGTTTAACTTTACATAGAGTCTATCCTTAACGTATTTACAGTGCCGTTTATGTTCCACTGTAATAATGGTAACATTTGTTATATAATATGTGTGTTTGTATATGAATTAAAGGGTTAGTATAGGGATATTTATATTTATGACTTATCTCTGTTGGTTGACTTGTGTGACGGTAATGTTGTTTTATATGTATTTGGTGTTATGAGGACGTTAAGATCGGGGAATTTTGCGTGTAATTGGCTGAAAAGTGACATCTCGGTATCACTGATAATTGGGCTGTGGTATGTAGGGGTGGGTGGGCTGGAATATTTTTCTGCATTTCTACTTGTAGTCGCTATTTCTGGTGTACTGACGTTAATTGCTGTTTGTTGTCTTACTGGGGATGTTGTCATGCTGTTTTTCTGCTGAGGTTTAGATATGGTTGAAGTTGTTTGTGTGATTGATTTAGTATGACATGTTTTCTTGGATGCTTCTTCTACATGAGGTTTGTTGGCTGGAGTTGTTTGCAAGTCGTGTGCTGTGTTTACAGTTGTTGGTTCGGTCATTATACTGCTGGTGTTTTTTACAATTTGTGCGAAGGACGACGCCCTTGTTTTTTTTTGAGGGAGTTGCATTTGATGTGTTTTGGGGTCGCTGTTGAAGATTTTCCATGCATCTCTAATTGTGCATCGGCGCTCTATTTTTATTTTATTTACTGACTTGTGTTTAAGGAAAGTGGGACAGCTAGGGTCGTTGGATGGATGGGTTTCAATTTGGCAGTTTATGCAGAATGTTCTTGGGCATGGATTATGTGGCGGAGAGGTTGCACACTGGCTGCATAGCTCAATATTTCGACATCTATTTTTGGTATGACTGAGTCTTTGACAGGTTTTGCACCGCATCGGATTTGGGATAAATTCTTGCGCACGAACCCTTTCCCATCCTAATTTAAGGATTTCTGGTCTACGGATTAGGTCGAATGTCACAATTTCAGCACCGGTAGAGATTAGTGCGTCACCATCTTTACGCATGATTTTTTTGACTTCGATCACTTTTTGGTTTCCTAGCTCTTCTACTAATTCTTCTTCGGAGAGATTGATTAGGTTTCTGGAAAATATTCTGCCTTGCGTGGTGTTAAGACCTTTGTGAGAGGTAATTTTGACAGGTATAATGCCTATGTGATTTGCTTTAATATACTTTTCGGCCGATTTCGCATTTTCGACTTTTAGGAGGAGGTCACCGGATCTTAATTCCGTTACAACGGTGTTATCGCCGCAAATGTGTTTTAAACCCCTTTCGATTTGAAAGAATTATATGATGATAATGGACGGATTTTGTCATCTGCAATTGGACCGAGGGATATGGTCGTCATTTTGTTTTGGCGCAGGAAGTGGTACAAAGTCACTGAATTTTGGTCGTTTGTTCGGACGTTGCAAATTGGGATCGAGTAACCGAAACCTATTGCTTTCGGGGGGTCAGCCCCGTTCATGGTGTCGAATGATAACTACGGCACTGAGTTTTTTTTTTATGTTAACACTAATAAACTAACAACTACAACTTTAAGGAGTTGCGGTAACTGAATCAGCTAGACTATCGTAGTCGATCGCAAAGAGGAAGAGAACGCGTGAAAAGGCCACGGGACGTGTTTATACGGTGGTTGCCCACTTTGAACTGAAATAAGATATTATTAAATAGGATTATAAGTGGTAGAATCAACAATTGATTTAATCAACCTTTGTTATACATATACGCAATTCGATTTCCGGAAAGAAGGCATTGATCGAGCCATTATAAAAGTCCACATAGTTGTGTAGAAAGTTTACGGGCTTAGCGATGCGTTGTAAGGGCCGTTGAATACATAGTTCTTGGTAAAACTATCAACTAGTAATAAGTAAACATACTAGTTAGTATAAATAGAAGTAGAAACATGTAATAAGTTAGTCTTAAGAGTTTTAATAAAAGTACACATTTCGGTGCAGCTCAAAATATATTCTTTTGACTCATTTTTACTTTATGTAAAAATTAACTCGCGCGTCGAAGGATTTGGGGAATTTTTTTTTTTAGGTTGGTTGTACTGTCAGTCACATTTATGTCAAATTTCATTTCATTCGTGTCGTTTTGTGAGCTGCTAAAAGTGAGTTTTTCGTTGTTTGCGTTATCGAAATTTGTTGAGCAACGAATTTGCATTAAATTTTGTTTACGGAATCAATTTTCTGCTGCGGATACGTTGAGGATGGTGCAGAAAGCCTTTGGTGATGAGGCTATGTCTAAAAAAAATGTTTACAAGGGGTATAGTGAGTTCCAAGCCGGCCGTGAACTTGTCGAAGACGAAGAGCGTCCAGGGCGACCATCAACCTCAACCGACGAAGCTCACGTTCAACAAATCGAAGATTTGGTGTTGAAAACCCGTCGATTAACAATTAGAGACCTTGCTGATGAAGTTGGCATATCGAAAAGCTCAGCCAATACCATTTTGAAGGATGTTTTGGGCCTCAAGCGCGCCAAATCTCGACTGGTACCGAAAACATTGAATTTTTTGGAAAAAAGGCGTCGCGTTGAAGTGTGTGAAACGGTGCTTTCCGACTACCAGGGTGTCATGAAACGCATTATAACTGGCGATGAGACTTGGATCTATGCTTACGACCCCGAAACAACCGATCAATCGAGCGAATATCGTGCCAAAAGAGAGCTGAGAAAGTCGCTCAAAAATCAAGGTCATGTTGACTGTTTTCTTCAATTATCGTGGTGTTGTGCATTATAAGTTCCTTCCAACCGGTCAAACAGTCAACAAGGAATATTATTTGAACGTTATGCGTCGTTTGCGTAAAGCTATCCGCCTAAAAAGGCTGGAATTGTGGAAAGACAATTCTTGGTTTTTACACCACGATAATGCACCATCCCATACTGCCCTCGTAATTCGTGATCATTTCGCCAAAAACTCAACCCATATCGTTCCGTAACCACCGTATTCACCTGATCTGGAGCCGTGCGACTTCTGGCTGTTCACCAAGCTCCGGGGACACCGTTTTTATACGATACAGGAGATTCAAGCCGCAGCGAAGACGGAACTGAAGGTCATCCCGGAAAGTGACTACAACCAGTGTTTCGAAGATTGGAAAATCCGTTGGCATAGGTGCATTGCATCGGGAGGGTATTACTTTGAAGGGGATGAAATTGATTTGGAAGAATAAATAAAGAATTTTCAAAATAAATACAATGTCACCTTATTTTTTGGGCACAGTATATGATGGTTTTCTTTTTTTTTTGTACAATTATTATTTTTTTTTAATTGATCCCAATAAGTTTTATATGAAAATTTGATTTTTTTGGCAGGATTTTTTTTGGCATGAGTAATTTGCTGCCCCAGTTAACCGTGCAAAAAGGAGATCAAGTGTATATGCTGTGGCCGAGGCCAAATTGGGAAAAATTGGTGGAAAATTTTCGACTTTTCTCTTCCATCTCACTTTGATACATTATTTGTTAGTTTTTATACTCTCGCAACAAAGTTGCTAAGGAGAGTATTATAGTTTTGTTCACATAACGGTTGTTTGTAAGTCCTAAAACTAAAAGAGTCAGATATAGGGTTATATATACCAAAGTGATCAGGGTGACGAGTAGAGTTGAAATCCGGATGTCTGTCTGTCCGTCCGTCCGTCCGTCCGTCAGTCCGTCGGTCCGTGCAAGCTGTAACTTGAGTAAAAATTGAGATATCATGGCACGTATTTCTTGGCTCCATAAGAAGGTTAAGTTGGAAGATGGGCAAAATCGGCCCACTGCCACACCCACAAAATGGCGAAAACCGAAAACCTATAAAGTGTCATTACTAAGCCATAAATAAAGATATTAAAGTGAAATTTGGCATAAAGGATCGCATTAGGGAGGGGCATATTTGGACATATTTTTTTTGGAAAAGTGGGCGTGGCCCCATCCCCTACTAAGTTTTTTGTACATATCTCGGAAACTACTATAGCTATGTCAACCAAACTCTATAGAGTCGTTTCTTTCAGGCATTTCCATATACAGTTCAAAAATGGAAGAAATCGGATAATAGCCACGCCCACCTCCCATACAAAGGTTATGTTGAAAATCACTAAAAGTGCGTTAACCGACTAACAAAAAATGTCAGAAACACTAAATTTTACGGAAGAAATGGCAGAAGGAAGCTGCAACCAGGCTTGTGGTGCCCACTTATGGACCAAAACCATATCTCAGAAACTACTCTACCGATTTCAATGAAATTCGGTAGGTATATAATATTTTCTTAACACCCTGATGACATGTACGAAATATGGGTGAAATCGGTTTACAACCACGCTTTCTTCCAATATAATGCTATTTTGAATTCCATCTGATGCCTTTTCTGTATAATACTCGTATATATGTACATTAGAAACCAATGATGATAGCGGAATAAAACTTTAACACAAATACGGTATTTGAAAAAATGTAAATGACGGATAATGAAATCTCGATTACCACTTTATCATGCGAGGGTATAAAATGTTCGGTGACACACGAACTTAGCCCTTCCTTACTTGTTATATATATTTTTTAAGCCGTTGTTAGTAAGATTCCATAAATTATTATAAAAAAAAAATAATTTACAATTGATATTGCTTAGAAATGTATGCGGTTCAAGAAAAATCGCACATGCATTCGCGGTGAATTCCAATAACAAAACTTTAATACTAGTTACACTCTCCAAATATTTTCCCTCATCGGTTAAAAATATCAGCGAAAACCATGGTATTCCTCAGCATAAAAAGTACATCTCTGCGAATTTGTGTGATAGCGGGATCTTTTAACAACACTTACCGATCCAAACGGGGTTAGTTAGATCGCCGAACCTGCGTAGAACCGGCTGTCGTGGGAATTGTAATTGCTGGATCTTTTATTTGAAGGCGGTAATACATGCAGATTCTGGAAAGTTTCATGCACCCCCAACTACATATATGAGAGCCTACAACCTTTTAACATTCCGAAGGAGTTAAGTTTGAACTGTGGTTTTTTGAAGAGCATACATATTGCTTTTCTGAAACCAAACTTCAGAAACTATCTTCTCAGAAACTTACTTCTAACACTCACAGAAGTAATTAATGGTTTCCACATCTGTCTACCTTCAACGGCCCATTCATCGTTTGAGGATTGACGAGATTTGCCTCAGATTTTTTGAAACCCATTTAAACGTCTGGGCTGTGCTTGTGGTAGAACTTCGGGTATGACAGATTCCTTTTCTTCTAAATTTTCTGTCGCTTTGACCGGATAAAAATGATAACTGAGTCCGCTCCAGTTACTTGGACCAGATAGTCGTGGGAACGAAAGGCGCTATCATATTATTCTTATGTGTCCTCTTCATCATCGGACATAATCTCAATCTCGCTATTCACGAACAGATTTTAAATCTGCTGCTCTGAAAATTTACTTGCCATTGTACTAATACATTACAAATGTGCAGCAGTCGAGACGTTTAAAAAAATTTCAGGATAAAATGTATTCAAATAAGCTTATTGGTAAAATGTATACACCAATTTGTTAATCACTTTACAAAACCGCTTTTGGCCTCAACTAACCACACTTATTTTGCTTTAATGTATATTGTCCAAATTTAAGTCAGAATAGAGAGAAAAACAGCTTGATTTTTAGTACAAATAATATATACCACTGGCTGGATGGTCGTTTATAGAAAACATACTTTAAAATATGTACAGTAGGCTGGTCATAAGCTCCGAGAAGGTGTTTACACAAATAAAAAAAAAAGCGCAACAAATTTCAAAATACATAAAATTACCACCAGTGATTATAAACTTGTATATACATAGATTATTCACACCGTATTTTAAAGTGTTTGCATTTTTTCAATAAGACGAAAATTCCTATTATTTCTTGTTATGAATGTGGAAAAGAAAACATATTCTTACCTTTTCTCCACTTTGGTTGCAGCCATTTTGACTTTGACTGTGAGACAATTGGCGTTTTGATGGAGTGCAGCCTACACCGTTGTTGTGGGTGTTATTATTGTTGCTGCCGGCAGCAAGATGTTTTGCTGAGCTGCCATTGCGTTTATGGTTGGAGGCTGTTCTGCAGTTGCCCGAGTCTCCCACTTTTAATGTTGGTTCGGTTGGCGATTCAACACCATCAGAAACAGCCGTTACGTGAACTGAATTTTTAAAATTGTTATTTGAATTACAATCCAAATCCCCCATAGATTTATGGCGTTGTCTTTTTGAACGATTACTATTGTTTTTATTGGTACTTGTTTGTATGGCAAGTATTCCATTATTATTGCCATTATTACAAGTAGTTCCTGCATTAATATTTGAAGCTTTAGGCTTATCATCGATGTTAATTGTATGTTGTTTATTTTTCTTACTACTATTATTCACATTTGTTTGCTTTTGGTTTATATTATTTTGATTGCTTCCACCTAGAGTAGTTGGGGTGGCTACCGTTACTGTTGTCCACAGTGATGTTGGTGAATTCATTGTTTCGGGCGAGATACTTCTGCCACCACCGGAAAATTTACGTCTAGTCTCTATTCCCGAGCGCTTATCATGTACCCACTTTTTAAGCCGTTTAACAAATGGCATTATCATAAAAAATGAATTGGCGTTTATACCCAATTTGGCTTTTGATATGGCATCATTTTTATTGACCGGTAGCGAGTCGATCGGAAACCAATCACAGCATTTTATCTCATTGCGAGTTCGCGGTGAGAATTGTGTATCAAGTGATACGTTGCGCACTATATACAAGCGTGTATATTGATAATTGAAAACAGCCTCAATGTAGTCATTTGGTACTATTAATTTCGTTATATCGTAGCCAGTCTCTTCATATACCTAAATTTAAGAAAAATTAAAGTAGGTTTAACATCATAATATCTAGTTTTATTGTTTATATTCTAAAGATATCAAACTTACTTCTCTTGTGGCACAATGCACCGGATCTTCGTTCTCGTTGACTTTACCTTTCGGAAAGCCCCATGAACTTTTTGCAAAATATGATTGCACTAACAGGCAATAGTTGAGATCCTCAGATATTAAGATAGCCCCATATGTGGGAACTGCGAGTTTATAATTTTTCCAATCATCTAATATTTTATCGATCGACGGTAAATGTTCACGTAGAAATGGAATATGCTATTAAGAAAACAATTTAGCCAATAATATACATAAATTTTTCAAATAAATACCTTGAATATCTGTATTGCGAACTGCTTCATACCACATGTTGGTAATTTTCTTTTTCTCAATTCTTCGCTGTGTGGGTTATCTCCAGATGCAGCGCAAAAGAAATCCAAGTAAAACCAATGCGCTAACTCAATTTGAAAGCAAATGCGAATAAGATTGCTCAATTCCATATCAGGAACATTAATAATAAAACGACTTGCCAAATCATCAAGTATGTCGGACGGAATTTGTAAACCATTCTTGGTGACTATACTAACCACAGAGTTGTTGCTTCTTCCTGGAGTTCCAGTTGAGACTGCCTTCAATATTGAGCTATGGGAATTCGTTGTTGTTTTTTCTACAATTAAAGATGTTGGTAGCGGCGTTGATGGTGGTGATTTCGTAAGGTTCGATGCATTTGAACTGTTCTGTCGATTTTCATTAATTTTGGTATTTGTATTTGTTATTTTTAAAGCAGCCAGTAAGTCAGTCGTAGTTGTTAAGGGAATTGTAGCCTGCTGACTTTCCAAAGGCAGATTACTGTTATTGCACTGGAGTAATTGAAGTTGACTTTCTTGATTTGCAATTAAATGCCGAACATCAATTTCCTTGTCATTGTTGGTATTCATATTCAGTGCGTTTTTAAGCGTTATCGCCTCTAATGTATGTCGATCGGAGATGTTAAATTGGCAAGGAAAAAATATGTAAATTTATGATTTAGGACTGACCCCTTGGAAATATATTAGCTATAAAATAATTACCTCTGTCATTACTGAATTTCTTAGGTGCTTCAAAAAAATTTAAAATGCTTTGACTAACGCCAATGACGCCGTTATTTGCTGTATTAATGTTGTTTTTGTTCTTATTACTTTCCAACAATGTCGCATATCGTCCATCTAACAATTGAAAAGAATGCGTCGAGGACGCCACGACCGTGTTAAAAGCTACTTCCATCACTTGTCCAATATTCTTTATGTTTCTCTTTCTGCTTTAGAGCTTAAGTCCTTACAGACGTTTTATAAATGCTTGTTGAATTCGCGTAAATTGTTGCTAAAAAACTTTTGAGGCAACAAAACAAAAACCGTAATTTTCCGATTAGCTTCTCGTCAAAATATCAGCGAGTTCTATTTGTCCCGACGAATACAATTTTGGTAAGAAACGAGTTGAAATGTAACTACGTTTTTCTTTTGAAGTTCAAGAATTGAACAATATTATTTAAACTCCTTAAACACAACTTCTTTTCAATTTATTATATACACTTAGAACGATGTAGCCCAAAAATTATCAAACTTAAACATCCACAACCGAACCACTAGACTGCTTCTTTTGATGGGATATTTCACTAATTTAAATTTGTTTTTATTTTCTTTCAGGGCCACTTTTGTGGAGAGCTATCCATAACACAGGGTTGATACGAGTCTTCAAAATGTTTCTTCTCTCCGAGTACGGCAACTCCTTGACACCCTCACATTCCACACTCTCCACAATGCACAATGTACGCACTCTGTCTTAGTGTTGGTATATTTATACACTTTCTAAATGGCGATTTAGGGAACAATGTTTCTTCTTCGTACCCTTACAAGCTTATTATTACTATTATTTTATTTTAGCACAGTTTTATGTATGTACAATTAAGCTTATTAATATTTTTATTTCCTACTCAATTATCAAACTTTTCCGTTGCAGTAAATTCACTTTTTCAATTGCAGTAAATTCACTTCCCCGTTGTTTTATGTTCTCTGGTTTAACTGCGTGTCGTAGACTGAAAAAAATAAGCTTCCCAAACTATGATGCCGTTGTAACTGAATTTTTTAACAACGACCAACGTTGCCATCTAAAATACCTACATTGCATTTATTAAGATTTTATTTGAATTAAATGTAAGAATTTACCATGATTAAATATTTATTCAATTAAAGTAGAAATAGTTAGAAAATATTTACTTATCTAGATTTATCTTCATAACTTCAATCATTTTTTACTTCAAAAGTTATGTCAGCATAAATCCAAAAAAATATTAATATTCGGATAAAGATTCAATACCACTATTTATTACGACCAATTTTACAGCAATTCCCACGACAGCCGGTTCTACGTACCGGAATTGACACGGACTTTATCCGACCCCGTTTGGATCGGTGAGTGTTAATTTGTGTTTGTCATCATTGGAGCAATGCCTTGCAGCAGGGTTGCTCCGTATCCTCCTGACTCGTGCTGGCATTGAGTCCAAATTTTAATGCTGCGTATGCGCAAAAAGGCTCCATCCAAACTCCACCTCGGTCAGGTGTAATATATGCAATGGATGGCGCCATCTTAAGACCTGTTCAGGCTCACAGGGAGTGGACCACGAGTTACGTGGCCCCATGTTGCCTACGCAATACTGCGACACCAGCCTCTAGGGCTGTGCAATCTGCACATTGTTCGCGCGCTGCGCCGCCGCTCACACCGAGTGGCCAACAGAGAACCTTCACGGTCCCCAGGAGCTCAAACAGGCAACATAGCCCCACTCTGTCTTACGCAAACCGAATGAATGATGAAGCCCCCACCAGAGTTATGGGCACCTGTAATAGCTCGCCCGATATTACCATTGCTAGTGGTGGTCTGATAAATACCATAACCTGGCGACCTATGCTAACTCTCGCATCAGAACATCTGCCCATAATTATCTCGATCGAGAAACCTCCCGACTTCGTTTCTGTGGACAACGAAGCTAACTGGGTCGGCTTCATAGAATTTACTGAGAGCACCTTTAACGCTCTACCCATTCCTACGGACGTATGCGTTGGCGAACGTCGATTCCGCAAGGTGACCGCAGCAGCTACCGCTCGCTTCATCCCGGCTGGAACAATAGCGGAAATCCACCCGAATTTCCCAGCCAAAGCAGCCATTTTAGCTAATGAGCGCGACACCTTACGCCATGCCGATCGCGGGGATCCCGCGATAAGCGGACGAAATGGATAGAGCACCTGAAGTCCTGCAACCTCTCCACCGGTGTGAGTAAGCTTTGGGCTACTGTCAAGGCTTTGTCTAATCCGAAGAGACACGACGACCGAGTTGAGGTTCAATTCAATGGTCATGCCTCTTCGGACCCGAAGAAGTGCGCGAGCTACTTTAGCCGGCAGTTTACACTGCACCCTTCGGTAGACAAAGCCAAGAGATGTGTTAACCATTGGCCCTGATGGAATTAACATGCTAATGCTAAAGCATCTAGGCTCAACGGGAGTAGGCTATCTCACCAAGGTCCTCAATCTGTCGCTGACCACTCTTCAAATACCCGATGTGTGGAAAGTCGGAAGAGTGGTCCCACTACTGAAACCTGGGAAACACGCCAACAAAGGGGAAACTTATCGTCCGATAACTCTCCTCTCCCCAGTAGTGAAAACATTTGAGGCCTTGCTACTCCCGACCTTCACTCACCACTTGAGCCTAGCTAGCCATAGCATGGATTCCGAAAAGTGCACAGCATCACCACAGCACTTATCGTCATAAACCCTCAGATAGTTCGTGGCCTCAGCCAGAAACCACCCTGCGAGAGAACGATCCTCCTGGCGGTGGACTTGTCAAAAGCTTTTGACACAGTCAACCACACAACGCTATTGCAGGACATTGAGAAAACCACGTTTCCTCCAGGGTTAAAGAGGTGGACCATGAACTACCTGAACGGTCGTCAATCATCCCTACTATTTCGAGGAGAAACATCCAAACTGAGAAGAATTAAACAGGGGGTTCTGCAGGATGGTGTCCTCTCCCCGCTACTGCTTAATTTTTACATCTCGAAACTCCCGCAGCCACCAGAGGGGGTTTCCATAACCTCGTACGCAGATGTTTGTACGATATTGACGTCGGGCAATGGAATCGATGGCATGTGTTCGAAGGTAAACAGCTACCTCTCCGACCTTTCTCGTTTCCACATTGCACGGAACCTCGCACTTTCCCCCACCAAATCCACAGCGACCATTTTTACGAACGGGACGAAGGAGTATAGACTTGAGCTTAATATTGAAGTCGATGGCGTGAAAATTCCGACTGTAAATAACCATAAAATTTTAGGTGTAACTTTCGATAGTCTATACTCCTTCACTCCTCATACGACCGCGATTATTTCCAAGGTACAGAGCCGCAATAAAATCCTCAAGTCGCTAGCCGGCAGCACATGGGGAAAAGACAAAGAAACGTTATTGGCAACATACAAGGCAATCGGCCGACCGGTCCTTAACTACGCAACACCTATATGGTCGCCTGGATGCAGTGGTACGCAGAAGAGGAAACTCCAGACCTGCTAGAATACGGCCTTTTGATGTCTCTTATCGAACACCTACACAGTAAGACGCTTATGCTCCCGGTTAAGGAGCATAATGAACTCCTCTCCAAGCAGAAAATTTACCGTGCGAATCTGTACTGTGATACAGTCTCAAGTCTCTAAATTTGAGATTTTAATAGCGGGATTCTGTAACCAGTCTCTAGTCGCTATTTGAGGCATTTTGAGGTAAAGTCTTAATTTGTGACTAGTTTTTCTTCTTCTTCTTAATTGGCGTAGTCACCGCTTAAGCGATTATAGCCGAGTTAACAACAGCGCGCCAGTCGTTTCTTCTTTTCGCTACGTGGCGCCAATTGGAGATTCCAAGCGAAGCCAGGTCGCTTCCACTTGGTCTTTCCAATGGAGTGGAGGTCTTCCTCTTCCTCTGCTTCCCCCGGCGGGTACTGCGTCGAATACTTTCAAAGCTGGAGTGTTTTCGTCCATTCGGACAACATGACGCTGTCTTTTAATTCGCTGAACTATGTCGATGTCGTCGTATATCTCGTACAGCTCATCGTTCCATCGAATGCGATATTCGCCGTGGCCAATGCCCAAAGGACCATAAATCTTCGCAGAATTTTTCTCTCGAAAACTCGTAACGTCGACTCATCGGTTGCTGTCATCGCCCAAGCCTCTGCACCATATAGCAGGACGGGAATTATGAGCGACTTATAGAGTTTAGCTTTTGTTCGTCGAGAGGGGACTTTACTTTTCAATTGCCTACTCAGTCCGAAGTAGCACCTGTTGGCAAAAGCAATCCTGCGTTGGATTTCCAGGCTGACATTATTGGTGGTGTTAATGCTGGTTCCTAAATAGTCGAAATTATCTACAACTTCAAAGTTGCAAGTGCGACGACTGTTTGTTTGATGACAGGAGATATTTCGTTTTGCCCTCGTTCACTACCAGACCCATTTGTTTTTCTTCCTTGTCCAGCCTGGAGAAAGCAGAACTAACGGCGCGGGTGTTGAGGCCGATGATATCAATATCGTCGGACGCCAGCAGCTGTACACTCTTATAGAAGATGGTACCTTCTCTGTTCAGTTCTGCAGCTCGAACTATTTTCTCCAGAAGCAGGTTGAAGAAGTCGCACGATAGGGAGTCGCCTTGTCTGAAACCTCGTTTGGTATCGAACGGCTCGGAGAGGTCCTTCCCGATCCTGACGGAGCTTTTCGTGTTGCTCAACGTCAGTTTACACAGCCGTATTAGTTTTGCGGGGATACCAAATTCAGACATCGCGGCATAAAGGCAGCTCCTTTTCGTGCTGTCGAAAGCAGCTTTGAAATCGACGAAGAGGTGGTGTGTGTCGATTCTCCTTTCACGGGTCTTTTCCAAGATTTGGCGCATGGTGAATATCTGGTCGGTTGTTGATTTTCCAGGTCTGAAGCCACACTGACAAGGTCCAATCAGTTTGTTGACGGTGGGCTTTAATCTTTCACACAATACGCTCGATAGAACCTTATATGCGATGTTGAGGAGGCGAATCCCACGGTAGTTGGCGCGAATTGTGGGGTCTCCTTTTTTATGGATTGGGCATAGCACACTTAAATTCCAATCGTTGGGCATGCTTTCGTCCGACCATATTTTACAAAGAAGCTGATGCATGCTCCCTATTAGTTCTTCTAACTTAAAATCTCAAATTGAGAGACTTGAGACTGTATCACAGTACAGAATTGCACGGTAAGTTAGAGACAATTTTTGAAACTTGAGACGATTTTGCTATTCTGTTATCTATTACATTTCAATATTCAGACATGATTTTAACCTTGAATAAAAATAAATATGTCGATAACAAATATTGAATTTTCTATAACATAGTCAAAAACATTATTATCAATAAAAAGTATATGTTGGCTTTGTTTCATAATATTTAAGAAATTTATGTAAAATTCATTTATTTTTAACCTTTTCGTTTTTGTGTTGCTTACAAAATATAAAAAACGACAATCGATTAATATTTATGATGATCTCTATTCAGTATATTCAAAATGGCAGACAAGAGTTCTTTTTGGTTTTGTTACCTGCTAACTACCAGGTCTCAAATTTGAGGCAATATTTTGAGACTAACGCTAGAGACTGTTTAGTGAAAAGTAACTAGTCACAAATTGAGAATTTACCTCAAAATGTCTCAAATAGAGACTTGTTACAGAATCCCGCTAATAAAATCTCAAATTTAGAGACTGTATCACAGTACAGAATCGCACGGTAACTTTCAACTTTTTACTTCTATCTCAATAGCACTCTAACTAGAACTGCGTCTTTTGAACAATCCGGCAGCCTTTATGTAGTAGATGGTTAAACAAACATCGCCACTTGGACATTCTGGCAACTACGAATTTTCCTGTCTAGTTAGTTCTGGCAATTTATCGCCGATTCGGTTTTGTTTTTACATTCATGTTCGTTTAATAACTTGCTCAAAGTGTGCAATTTCTATGTCCATGACTGTAATGAACAATGAGTTCCCGCATGGCTCTTACAACATCTTTGCATGCTCAGCCAGAGAACTTAAAACATAGAGAAGGTGCAAATTTAATGTTTTTACATTCTCTGCCTTGGTAATTGTTGGCGAATCGAAGACAGCTGAAATATGAATAACTTACAATGGTTCCGCCCGCACTATGTGCTCCCCTACATACTTTTAGTATGAAATACGAAATACTATCAGCTGTGATACATCAAATCAATTTTTATTTCTGCTGTATACTATTATTTTAAATATTCATAATCTTGTTGCAAATGTTTTAAGGAATTGGTGAGGAGGCGGAGGTTTGAAAATAGGTTTGCCTTCTTTATCCAGATAATCTTCATATTTTATAACATTCACAAGATCCATGTGTAGACGCTCGCAGAGTTTTGCTGAATAATAACTGGTGCAGTCCAAAGTCAACAGTGGATAAAGCAATTGGCGACCAAGCTTTTTTATCTCTTCTATCAGACTTGCGCCGATCGCACGTCCGCGTAGTTTTGCGTCTACAGCTAATATATGAATATGCAATGCTTTCAAAACGTTGTATCGTACATAGACATTGGAGTCTCTTTCAGCGCATGCTAAGATTTTTAAAGCAGTACCCCATTTAGTGGGTCCGAATCGTTCGGCATCTTCGAATAAATGATCGGCTTCGTTACTACTCTTTGGCCCGGAAATTAAAACTCCAACAATCCGTTCCTCATTCAATGCCATTAAACTAGTCCCGTGAGATATCTGTGACATGTTAAATTTTTCATCCTCCGGATCTTGTTCTTTTGGATCACTTCCGATTGTCAAAGGCTCTTCCAGATAGTAATGTGATCGTAGGAATTCTAGTACTTTGTCACGATGACATACTTGTATTGCACGAATTTCAATACCATCCCGAATTGATAATGAAATTTTGTGTATCGCTGGTGCTTTCTCTTGTGTTTTATCCCCTGCCATGTCTCAGTTGTCTTTTGTCTCTAAATGCAATAGTGAGAAAACGTGACGATATGAAAACATACCCACCGTACTATTTGTTCACTATCAAATCGCGCCAATGATAACAAATACAACTATTTTAAGGGTATTCACGATATAAGAATATTAAGAAAAACACACAAAACTGATTATTTTGGCGTTGAATGAATATAAAAAACCAATAAAGCCTTTATGTCTATATGCAAAAGCAAAGTTTTTTTTCAAAGTTATGTATTTGATCTTAATACAAACATAGCACCTTCATAAAATTCTTATAAACATCTAATTGTATTTTTCTTTTATAAATAGGATGAAGTATAACGCGTTAATGTTAAGAGCGCAATCAGCGAATTCCGCAAAACCGCAGCCCGAATCAGCTGATACGACCTATCTTATGAGAGCGCAATGTAAATGATCAGCCAACACCGCTTCTACCGCCCGCTTTTCCGTAGGATATCGTAGATTTCTACGGTATTTGGATTTTGCACGTAGAAACATGTCAGCTTGATTGCTCTCTCACAACGCAGAGTTGCCAGTCTCGATATACTGTAGTAATTAAATAATTGTCATCAATATGTTTGAAATTTTCTTAAACTAACTCAAAATCAGAGTCGAATGCTATTATTTATAAATATATAAACTATTTTTAATAGTTTGTTTTCAGTTTTGATATTTTATATTATGAAAAAATGTAATTGAAAACTTAGATATGTACAAAACTATATATGTATGCGTATTGAGCAATGGCAACATTGTTCAAATGAAAACAAACAAAGATGGCTGATTTCTACGGGCTCAACTTTTGACACATTTTGTATTCTACGGACGGCAACTGAGAAAGGGAGGGGCGTTTCTCGCTGTTCCTGCTATAATGTCGTGGAGATCTACGGCATCCTACGGTAATGCGGAAGGCAGAAGCGGTGTTGGCTGATCATTTACATTGCACTCCCATAAGATAGGTCGTATCAGGGGACTCGGGCCACGATTTTGCGGAAGTCGATGTTTGCGCTCTGTGCTTTTCAAATGTTTTTGCTGCCATTTTACAGAAACAACTTGCAGAGTGTTGCCACACCATTAATTTTTTGTTTAGTTTATTATACCCTGAACAGGGTATATTAACCGTGCGATTCTGTAACTTGAGACAGTCTCAAGTCTCTAAATTTGAGATTTTAAGTTAGAGACAATTTTTGAGACTTGAGATGATATTGCTATTCTGTAAGTGACAGTCACAAAATCTATTACATTTCATTATTCAGAGATGTTTTTACACTTGAATGAAAATAAATATGTCGATAACAAATAATTAATTTTCTATAACATAGTCAAAAAACATAATTATCAATGAAAATAAAAATATATGTTCACTTTGTTTCATAATATTTACGAAATTTATGTAAAATTGATTTATTTTTAACCTTTTCGTGTTTGAGTTGCTTACAAAATATAAAGAAACGACAATCGATTAATATCTATGATGATCTCTATTCAGTATATTCAAAATGGCAGACAAGAGTTCTTTTTAGTTTTGTGACCTGCTAACTACCAGGTCTCAATATTTTGAGACTAACGCTAGAGACTGTTTAGTGAATAGTAACTAGTCTCAAATTGAGACTTTGCGTCAAAATCTCTCAAATAGAGACTAGAGACTGGTTACAGAATCCCGCTATAAGTTTGTCACGAAGTTTGTAACACCCAGAAGGAAGAGTCGGAGACCCTATAAAGTGTATACATATATAAATGATCAGTATGTTGAGCTGAGTCGTTTTAGCCATGTCCGTCTGTCTGTCTGTATATATACGAACTAGTCCATCAGTTTTTAAGATATCGTTTTGAAATTCTGCAAACGTCCTTTTCTCTTCAAGAATCTGCTCATTTGTCGGAATTGCCGATATCGGACCACTATAACATATAGCTGGCATACAAACTGAATGATCGGAATCAAATGCTTGCTTGGGAAACTTCCTCATTTAATTATATATCTTCACGAAATTTGGTATGAGTTATTGTTTATAGAAATAATGTAATATCGGAAGAAATTGTTCAGATCGGCCCACTATAGCATATAGCTGCCATACAAACCGAAAGATCGGAATCAAAGGCTTGTATGGAAAACTTTCGCATTTGACGTGGTATCTTCACGAAATTTGACATGGATTACTGCTTAAGGCAATAACATAATCTCCGAAAAAATTGTTCAGATAGGATTACTATAGCATATAGCTTCCATACAAACTAGACATATAGTTACTAAAAGAAATGCACCTGTGAAGGGTATATTAGCTTCGGTGCAGCCGAAGTTAACGTTTTTTCTTATATATAGATAGTTAAATTTTAATTTTTATACAAATTTATTATTAAATTAGATAAGTTCTATCAATATTAAATGATATTTCTCTAATGCTTTTTTTTCATCTTCACATATTTTTTTTTAATTTAGTGGATTCCTGAAACTTCGATACGAGAACATTGGCAATGTTTTTACTGCAACTTGCAATTTGCAATAGTATACGGTTGGTTTTAATCATTCGGGCGAAATTTTAATTTTAACTTTTTATATATTATGGTATAAATTAATCTCTCCATCGTTAATTATAAAGTATAAAAATGTGAAAATATGAAAATATTTTATAATTAATTATAAAGTTCTATGGAATGATAATGCATTAAAAGTTAATACCAACAGGTCTATTTGTTGTGAATGAAGGATATTAAATCCAACTGATGACCATTAAACCAACAAGAAGTTCCTATTTAACTTGTCGCGTTTAATAAAATTTTCTGGAACAATTGGGCTGAAAATGTATTGACACGACGAACATATGGTACATTTATTTTTCCGTCATACATATACAATGTTTGGACTGCGCAAATAAAAGGTACTCAAATATACATAACTACGTGTCTATATTAATTTTATGGAAAACCCAAAGGTGGTTTTAAGAAAAAAGTGCTTTATTTACTTTGTATTATGTTGATTGTGTGGCGGACCATATACTAATATTAAAAATTGACTTGACAGTACTTATCTTGACTGCCCTGAAAAAGGCCTTGAACATTAAACTTGAAACAATATTATTTTGGGTGGGCAAAATTACAGGATAAAGACCATGGCGAGTTCATATTATGCTGCATTTATATTTTTTCAAAGCTTTGTTTTTGTAAGAAGTATTTTAGAATTTAGTCATCACACATAAACGCCAAGCTGGGAGTATGTAACCTGAGGAGATTTATACAATTTCAACCTCACCTCACCACAGATAAATTAAGACCACTTGCGCAAAATGATTGTGATGGTTCTATTGCACAGCATTCGCGAGAAGGAAGACGATGTCGTCGTAATGGTCGTCATGGGCCGGTTATAAATCTCGGCTCGTTAGTTTACGTTGCGTACTCCACAGAGTATTTTAAAAATATCACATTGAAATAGCATAATTGAAGCAATTACCTAACAAACAAAATATCTTGTCACTTTAAAGAAAATTATTCTTTGAATGAAATTCCACACAGCACTGGTCGTTGATTAGTACAGGAGTGGCTCAAGGCTTTCGTGATCTGGATACTCTGAAAACATATAGAAATTCTAAATCAATCAAATTATGTACCATAATTTCATGATATATAATATTTTACTATCAATATAAAAAATAGATAAATATATTTATATAACTACCAAAATAAATTATGATACAAAATATTGAGTGATTTTATGTAAATACTGCTAATTTCTTGTGCCTCATTACAGAAGTCCAAATGAAGTATACCCATAAATACATCTATACATCTGCGATCGATTGGATGCGCAAAGCAAGGTGGCTTATGAGAACAACAACAGCTGTATCTAACGTTAACTAAAGTGAGGCAAAAAACGACTAGCATAAAACAATTTTACTTAAAATACATTTAGTAATGCTAGCAACGAATTCTGATTAAAAATAAGGAAAGGCGGAAAGGATGCAACAGCGGATAGTAGATGTCATGAGAGTTTTTGTACTCAGCAAATTGCAAATTAAACTATTTTGTATTTGTATATATTAAAATATAAGTTAGCGCTATGCACTATTGAATGGACTATATACATATACAATAAACGCACTATACGAATTGATTTAACTCTTCAACCATACACTAACAAAGTCAACGGCAGTGAAGAAAGTCTGTGAATTGCATGTCAAAACGAATAAAACTTTTTATTGTGTAATGATTAACGGTGACAAACACACAGATCTTGTTCCACTAGTCCTACCAACGCGCAGCCGTAGAATCACAACGAAAATGTTCAAATTGCGTGAACGAAACTGTATACTAGCGGTTGCCGTGCTGGTGCTAACTCCCTGTCTTATCATCTTATTTATCATGGGTCCAGAACTATCCACCGAGCAGTCATTGTCACAACAATTGGCCGAATGTCGTTTCCGTCTACAGTACCTAGAATCGATGTATCGATCGCGGCAGGAAGATGTGGCTATACTTTCACAGTATTTACATCTTAGTAATGCTACAAAAATGACTTTGGCGTCTGTAGCGCCATTTCCGCCAGTAAATGATATGAACACGAGCACATCGGCAATGCCTGCATCGGGTTTGCCAACTCTACTGAAATCGTTAAGCCCGGAAGCGAGGCAATTAATTAAAAACGCAACACACTCACACACAACGCAGCGCTTCAGTTCATCTGCTGTAATACGACTGCCGACGTCCTACAACTTTCTTCCACATTTACTCGATGATGCGGCATCACTGCGTCCGGCTTATATACGTTCGAAGGGTCGAACAGATGTTAGCATTGTGTTAGGCATACCGACGGTAAGACGTGAAAAGCAGTCATATTTGGTGAGCACATTGCAGAACCTCATTGAAAACATGAATGAAGAGGAGCAAAATGAGACGTTGATTATTGTGTTCATTGGCGAATCAGAGGAGGAAACTGTACATGCAATCGCCAAACAAGTCGAGTTGAACTTCGAGGCGTATGTTGATTGTGGCCTCATTGATATTATAGCACCATCGCCGTCGTATTATCCTAATTTCGACACGTTGCGTATAACACTGCAGGACTCTTTGGAGCGTGTGAAATGGCGTAGTAAGCAAAATTTGGACTTTGCGTATTTGATGTCTTATGCACAATCCAAAGGTAAGTCGTTCAAAAAGTTTTTTTTTTTTTTATTTATGGCAACTGTTAGTACGTGGAAAAGCAAAAAAAATGTGAACATTTAGTGTTGCTTGTGTTGTAGTAATGGCAGAAAATATTTCCAAATGATTCGAGGAATGCTGCTGACTTGAAAGTCCATTGTGGTGACGTAAACTCGACTGTCGTGGTAATTGAATTAAATCATAATGTTATGCGTTTATATGGTCTTACGGTCTCGTTTTCCAACCACAGAATAAAATGTTTTCAGATGTGTGTTTTGTTGCGACTTTTCTAAAACTTTTAATAAGATCCATTTTACTATTTCACTGTAAGAATTCGGCCTCCATATTTTAAGTTTCATTTGATCAAATTTAATATTTCCAGTATTGATAAGAATAAATAGAAATTTCATCCTTTTAGGCACATTTTATGTCCAATTGGAAGACGATATATTGGCCAAATCACATTTTATTACCGCTATGAAGAAGTTTGCTATAACCAAGAGTGCGCTAACAAAACCCGACCAGCCTTCGTGGTTTTTGCTCGACTTTTGTCAGTTGGGTTTCATTGGTAAAATGTTTAAATCGGCCGAATTGCCATATCTAATTACATATTTCCAAATGTTCTATAATGATAAACCAGTCGATTGGTTGCTACACTATTTTATCGAGTCGAAAGTATGTCGCTCTGACAAAGATCAAAAGCACTGCAATTCGGAACGAGCCAAATATTGGCTGCACTATCGACCATCGCTATTCCAACACATTGGTACTAGTTCCTCTCTCAAGGGCAAGGTACAAAAACTGAAGGATAAACAATTTGGTTCCAAAGTACCAGCATTCCATCCTCACATGCATAATCCACCAGCAAGAGTTCGATCGAATATTGTCGCCTACAAGAACTATTTGCTAAAGCGTGCATATCGCGGTGAAACATACTTTTGGGGCTTACTTCCTCAACCTGGTGATCTGGTGCGCTTCATATTTGAAAAGCCAACACTACTACGACGTTATCTCTTTCGTAGCGGTAATAGTGAACATCCATCGGATCGATTCTACAACACTACCATTGAAGTGTTACCTGCCAATACTTTAAGCGAAAATTCGTCCGTATGGAGTGCGTACAATTCTACAACGGATGAGTTTCTCATAGTGGGTGCATTCGATGCTTTCGGTGTCGCAGAGGGCGCAATCGATGTAAGAATTGGCGCCATCAAAGAGATACGTTTGCATGTACATGGTGACAGCGAGAATTGGGCACTTTTGAGTGAAATCGATTTGGAAACGAATAATGGTGCGCGCAGCGGGTCCGATAAATCTTCTACGAACAGCTGATTGTTACAATATCCGAGCTATACCATCGCGGGAAACATAAAAACGAATCCAAGCTAAAAGGCGACATTGGAACATACTTTTCATAGATAGGCTTACATCAACGAACTTCCACCAAGCGAAATGGTATGTAGAAGAACTGACTAACGAAATGAAATGAATTAAAAAATATATTGCTTGTTTCACTGATGGTGGACCCAAACTGAAATCAGAAGTAGTTTATGCAAAGCGACATGCATAAATGGGATAATGAAAATAAGGTTTTGACCAAATAAAATTGAACATAAAGTATGTGCATTAATTAAAGCGTAAAATTATAAAGCAACTATTGTAAAACACATAGTTTATATAACTATGATATCCTCTCTTTAATTGTGCGTAACGTGTGACCTTAATTTCACTGTTGTTTATAATTAATTTGATATTAGTTGATAAGCCGGAACGATTTCGTGATATTTATGAACCTTCTACAAATTAGTTTTTTAATATATTTTATCTCGAATATATATATTTTTTTTAAACTAACCAAAATGTATTTAAAAATTTCCGTTTTAAATTAACAACCCCTTAAAATCAATGGAGTAGTAATTTTTAATTAAATGGATATGTACAATTATCATTTTCATATACATATATTTGTACATATACATACATATGTATATATGGAAAGTTTTCAAAAAGATTACGTCTCTATATGCATGAGTGCATGCATTTTGCCGATTTTGTAATCTTAAAGCTTATAGCCATAAAATAAGGAAAATGTGGATCTGTGCCTATGGGGTAGTTCCAAAAATGCATCAGGATACGTTTATTTGTATTTATTTATTTGAAGGTATCCTGAATTTCCATTACATTGCATTTGCAGGAATCGAAATCTGTTCAAGACCTAAATTTCAATGTTAAGAAGCTTTTTGATTTCGAAAGTGATTGTTTCCATGCTAAAAGTTCTAAAATTTGTTTTTGTTTTGCTTTCAAACCGGAGTACAGAACAAGTCTGTAGTGGAAAGAAACTTATTTCTGTAGAATTATCGGAATTCCCTAAGTTTAATTTATAAACATACATAGGTACATATATGTACATACGAAAGATGCGAAAATATTTTAGACTCTTAAGATTTTCATTTGACGTTAAAAAAGATGAAATAACATATGTACATATGTAAGGCACTAATACACAATAAATAATATATTCGTATTGTAGAGTATCAAATACTTCAATTCATGACAGAATAAATATTAGATGGAATTAAAGCAAAGAATTAAAGCTTCGTGGAAATCATTATACATAAGGGGCCATATTTTGCAAGTCCGTGTTTAAATTCTACCATATCTAGCATGTAGTCTAAATAGCATTGCAAATGTTAATAAAACAATGGCGAATAAGTGTTATTACACAAGCTTTTCTTTTGCAAAATACTCGTAAATCAAATCTTTTTGTAGATAATATTCAGCTACTTATGTACAGCAAAATTTTTACCGTTCTGAATTAAATTCGTATAATTATTTGGTACAATTGAATTAAAAACATTAACATTTATTTGAACATACTCGTATACAAAAACATTTAATATAATTCAACTATTTCACTTTTACTCACAATTCTCAGCGATAAAGAATATATATGTAAATATAGAGTGGGAAGTTTCTAGCGTTGATTTTGTATTAATATGGTTTATGTATGTAGCTTCTGTTTTACTTGTTATTATCTTGAGTTTGGGAACGAATTTTTTTAATTAATAAATTATTTATTCGACATTTGAAACTCGCGCGAAAAAAACAGAATGTTAATTTTTGAAATTTTTATATAAATTGCGGCCTCGTCAGGAATGTACATATTAAATGAAAAATACAATTTTTGCTTAAATAAATAAACATCGCCTTTACTTTTTTAATTACTATTTTTAAGAATAAATCACCATTAATCAAATTAAATACAACTGTATGGATATTTAATCATATTTTGCGTCCCCTAAATTTCTAAGAATTTGTATATAACACTTTTTCACCCATTAAATACACAAACTAGCGGCGTATGCCTTGACAAGCGTTTTAAAACTTTAAACAAAAACTATATTATTATTTATATATATTTTCCATTCCATAATTTTTAAGCGGGCAAACTAGCACCGTAATTTTTAATTTTATTGCCACTATATTTAGTTAACTAATTTCTATTTCCAAAACATTTGATATAAAACCTATAATTCCTCTTAAAAGGTGCCTATATTCAAATCAAAGTTCAGAGCATAAATGTTGAAATATTTTTGAATTCTAAAACAATTTATTCATATAATATAATATTACCTTGAAGGTTTGAAGTTATGTTATGATACTTCTCGAAATAGAGAAACGATATAATTTGTTAAGAGTATATACGTATTTTTATAAGATTTTCATTGCTATAACGCTCTCGGAATAACCGACCTTCAAGTTACGTAAACTTCCATCACAAATTTTCTAACATTGATAAAACCACAGTACAGAAAGAGCTAGTTGTTGACTTTTTACAGAAAAATGGTATTCAGTGTATATTTCCATAGTATCAGGGGAAATTGCTTCTAGTATTAACTTCTTAGTGAATAAAAGTAAAGAGTTTGTTTCAACGGCTAATATATCGTAACACTTGCCGATCCAAACTTGGTTAAATCGCCGAAAAAATAGCCCTTGGTCGGATGAAATCCGAGTCAATTCCGGTGTTCCGGTGCTAATTATATATACATACATATATATAACATATTGTCTTGGGTTTCGCCTCCGTTTCGATTTCAAATTACATTTTTAGCATTTTTGAAAGCAAAATTCATTTAATATTTGCACTTTTCTCAACGTAAAAATTAATTACGAAAAAATAACACTCAAATTTACAATTGATAGCGAGATCCTTCACCCTAAAGCAGATCTCTATATTTGACTTGCACCAAAATAGACTACTCACTGCTACTACATTTCAGAGGTGGTAGTCAGCAATAGTAATAGTACTGTTAGTGTTTTTAACGCTAAACAGAAAACACGAGATTTGGCTGATATTATTTGAAATATAAAATGTTCTCGAATATTTAAAATAAGCGTAATCCTAAATATTATAAGAACCGCTTTTATGTAAAATTAATAATTCGTTATTTGCAAAAGCATTATTATTTTTTAAACGCTTACATTAAGTACGAAGTGAGGCTGGTAACACTATTGTAGTTTTACGGAAAAATTTGGCAACGAAAGTTTACATTATTTATATAATAACACAAAAGGAGTATATGCGTAAAGTAATATTTGAAATTATTGAAATGGGTTTGTATGTGGAAAAACACGTGTGCAGAGTTCAACTTCGGAATGGTCCACTAATACAAAAATAAGAACCAAAACAATTTAAAATGTATAGATATAGATATTTATTTTTTGAACATTTATTGTTATATAAACGAAAATAATTAAACCTTTTGTATGATAATTTATTTTCACTTGAAAGCTTTACAGCTTAAATTTAATTAAGAAATAATAATAAAAATCGGTGTAAATATATAAATTGTGTCATATGCTGTATTGTAAAATAACTCGAAACTTACTCTTAAATGCTATGAAAATATGTATGCATAATATTCTTTTTGATGTCTGCTTTTAGCAACTGTCTAATTAGCTGCTAATGTTGTCGAGTTTCGAGTTAGTGAAGAACTAAAATCACTTGAGTACAGTTTATATATGTGATTCAAACTTTTTACCAAAAAACCAAACAGCTTTCGATGTATAAAATATACGAGAAATATTCGACGCAGCTGCACATACAGCGGCAAAGAATGAAACAATAAATACAATAAGAATTGTTGGAAAACCCACAAAAATGAGTTTTATTCAAATTCAGAATAGATGTCAGCTGCCTATATTTATTGCAAAAATATCAAATTGAAAATACCACTTTCTAATTTGTCATTTTTAATCTTTAAATTTATTTTGCATTCGTCGAATATGTTTATAAATATGTATGTATAATAATAGTAAATAGTTTTGAAGTTTATGTATTTGAAGTGTAACATTTGATGTTTAATAACTTCGATTATAATTAGATAATTTGTTTTTGTCGTTTTAATAAAAATACTTGGTTTTTAACAATTATTTTCATGGTTTTTTACTTTGCGTTACAAATTGCATTTTTCTTTGTTCAGTTCTAATCGATTGAATCGCAAGGGCAAAACGTAAAGCCTAAAAGCTTGCCACGATCAGTCAAAGCGGCGTCTCGCATATGCAGCAAGTGTGCGCGCCCTTATATCTACTTCATTTTCCATAACGGATCAAGCTCGTTCAGTGGATCTTTAATTTCTTCCTTCTCCTTTGAAGCAATCTGGGGTGCAATCTTCATTTGATAAGAGGTCATGATGCCGCCTGGAATGATTAAAGAAAATTGAGTACAGGCGCGTATGCTAGTATGTACACATATTTTAATTACGTTTATTGAGTACATCATGCGCATGATTGAGAACAATTTGCATTGATTGCTCCAAAGTCTCCATGTCACGCAATGCATTCTGCCGTTGCATGCATATACGGTACCAAATATCAACGACATCTGCAAAATTAATTATAATAATAAATATTAAAATATTGGGAATACTAATGCAAAACAAACTATTTCTATAATCATACTTATGAGTACTGGTCGAGCCGTTTGTAAAGCTAAGATAGCGCAAATTGCTATGGCAATAAGTTCGGATCGTTCAGAACCAGTTAAGCAATTCATTATTAATGGTGAGGTTGGTGTGTTAAATTCCAGGCAGCGTTGTTGATGCGCCTGTAAAGCGTTACGTGCAATGCCTATAGTTTGCGAAGGTAAGCTACAGAAGAGATGATTTAGTTCAGATATCAGATAACATAACTTTACTGGATATGCGATTAAAGTTAGCTTATCTACCTTTTGGTCCAAGCTTTAATTTGCAGCACAGACAAACTGATTATCGCATCAGCCCCGTGCATCGACAATTTTAGGTTATATTCCACGCAATGCGACAAAGTAGTCACTTTAACACATTTCACAGTAAAATCATCGTAATGATTATCAACTTCACATTCCTGTGGCCAGTAAGGATCCAACATCTGATAATATTTGGCATAATTTCATTACATTTTGAAAAAAAAAAAAACTTTTCTACTACTTACCTCATTTGGCGTATGCAAACAACAGACTGTACGCGCTTTTTGTGACCAAATCATAGACCAAAAATCATTGATGGTGTTTTGTTGCGGTGTTTGTGCTATTATCAGGTTCGGGCAGCCAGTCCCAAGATTCTAAAAGGATTTACCGTTACATATCTAGACTTTGTTTGAACGAATTTCCAAGTAGAGTAATACCTTGATGTATGCGGCATTTATATAATCGTCCGTGTCTTTATCCAATTTTACGCGAGCATGATCGTATGGAATACAGTCTAGGGAGCGATTCTTTTCCGGAAATAATTTAGCAATGGTTGTTGTACGTTTATTGGTCTCTTTAGCAAGTAAATCGTGTAGCTCCTTCCATTTCGCTGACAATTGGGTGTTTCCGTTAAGCATTTTCACATTGATACTCTCGATTATCTTCTCGTAACGCTCAACCTCTTTGTGGAAGTATTTCAAAATTTTGTCATCGTTAAATGGATCAAAAGGTTTTAACTGGAAGGTTGTGGAATTTGTGGAAAAATTGGAATGTTTATCTGATGGCTGTTCGTTACGCACAGAAACCGAGTCCCAATCAAAATTCGTATCGAGCGAACTTAAGTCAGAGCAAATGGAAAGGTTGTCAAAACTGGGTTTTCGTGTAGCCGGCGAATTAATAGGCGAAGCTCCGGTTTTTGCACTTGCTGGCGGTGGTGAATGCGGAGCGGTTGGAATTGTTGACACCTCTGCCTGGTTGGTTGGAGTTATTGGCGCCGCTAATGTTGTTGCAGAGTGTTTCTGAGGGCCTACCTAAAAGTGCTTTATGTGAGAAAGACTACGTAAAAGGAAAATGTTTAGTTACCTCTTCTTTTGCCTTCACTTCAACGGCCACTTGGCTACTTGGCGGACTCGCTATTATTTCTGGCTTCAATACGGGCTGCGGCAATATGGGCGGTGGTACGGCTAGCCCAGCGCTAGAAAAATCTATATCAGTCAGCAAATCAATATTGATTGACTTTTTAACGGTTTTCGCCATGGGTTTTGTCTCAACGTTGGACTGTGCTGCAGCTGTTCCAGACTTTACATCTTTTGTAGGTGGGGCGGTCTCTATATTTGGCGTCACGGCCGCTTGTGTTGCACCGAAGGAGTACTCGGAGGCGCTTTTTGTTGTTTGTGTGGCTGCTATGGAAGCAGCACCGCTTTGAATATAAGTGGAATGTTGTTGTTGGTAATTGGTTTGTTGCGGCTTTTGCTGTTGCTGCTGTTGTTGTGCCGCAGCTAGTGACTGTTGTTGATGTTGTTGTTGTTGCTGTTGCAGTTGTAAGACGTAAGGCGAGGCAATGCCTTGGCTCTGATAACCATACGGGGCGGAGTAGTAACTTAAATTAGACGATTTATCTGTGTTCGGCGCCTCGGCCGTCGATGCAATAGCCGGTGCCACAGTTTGTTTAGTATGGGATATAACGGGTGACTGAAACATGTAATAGTTGTAATTTCAGGTCTCTTGTAATTGACTAATGTAACTCACATCAAAACCAGTTGCCACGTTTATCTTGGTCGCATTCTCTGAATCAGTCGTACCAACGGTAACTGATTGTGGTGTGCTTGATGATGTATATTTCCCATAGTACTTATTATTTGCCTGTTGATAACCACTGCCGTATTCATATTGTCCCGTCTGTGGATTGTAGCTATATCCAGGATGTTTAGTGGCCGTAGAATAAGGCTGCATGTTAGTTGCAGCGTTTTGTGTAGCAGAGGTGATCTGAACTCCCGGTTGAGCTGATGCAGGAATTGGAATACTTTCACTATTGGCAACATTAACTGTGTCATTAGCATGTGGATAAAAAGATTGCTGTTGCTGCGGAGGTTGCATTTGTTGTTGTGATTGACACTGTAATTGTTGTTGTAACTGAAGCTGCTGCTGTTGTGAAAACTGCTGGTGCTGCTGCTGGAAAGTATTGTTCGGCTGGCATTGAGATGCCGCCGCACTGCTGTCTGCTGCTCCCAAATAAGGTGATTGCTGCCAATTATTCACCACATACGGCGCTTGTAGCGACAGCAGTGCTTTGCTAGGGACCGCTTGGGCAGCATCCGATTGTGTAGTTGCTACATATAAGGGATGTGACGTGGGTATGCTTAAGTTTGCTCCTGCCACTTGGGAATACGGTTGCTGAACCTAAGAAAGCAAAAGAGTGAATTACAAATAACCTTTTAAATGTTTATGATTATTGCGAATACATTAGTCATTTGATTGGTGTAGTTATTTGCTTGCTGAGGTGCCGCTGCACTGGTTATAGTTTGCGAGGTGGCAAAAGTTCCGTTGGCCGAAGATTGTGCGGCAAAGGGTTTTGTGGCATCAGTGTTAGTATTATAAGAGTATGTGTTGCTGGTAGGCCCAAGAGCCGGTGGAATGTTTGAACCTGCCGCTAAAGTTTGCTGCGTTGGCATTAAAGTACTTGCATTTGCTCCATAAGCGCTCATAGGATTTAGAGATGACGGCTGCTGTCCATAAGTAGAAGGTCCACCGACAGCTTGCTGCATCATCTGATGTTGTTGTTGTTGGAGGTACAGAAGCTGTTGTTGCTGAGCTTGTCCTATTTCGGGGGTATTATTATAGCTACCAGTTAAATTTGGTACATTTGCATTTACGTTAGCAAATTGAGAGTTTGGAGATGCTTGCAATTTGTAAGCTGGCGGAGCAATATTTTGCTGTTGTTGCTGGTACATTGGATTTGTATAACCCGCTATGTTAGGATCATAATATTGTTGTTGTTGCAAACTATATGGGGGTGGCGGTTCGTTAGGTGCTACCGCAGGTACAGCTCCGGTAGGGTTTATTACATGCGCAGTGTACGGATTACCGGAGGAACAAACAGCTTGCGTAGGATTTTCTGAACCCAGAGGATTTGGGCGAACTGGCGGTATGTATTGAGAGTTTTGATGCGCTGTGTTACTTGATATACCATCGGACATGCCGGCTGCAGCTATGCTACTTGCTGTGGTGTTTTTAGATTTCAGATAATCACGCAATTTGGGTGTTATCGATGTTGTTGTAGCAGACGGAGTTATTGTTGTGACGGCCTTCCCAGTATTTGCGGGAGGATTGGTTGTTGTGTGCTGGTTTTTCAGTCGTTGCTGACGTTCCTCTGATTGCACATCACGTGCTGCTTTCAACCGGGTCAACAATTTCTGAACATTTCCTGTAAAGAAACCGAAATTATTAGCGCCATGGATTTATTAAAAACGAAATGTCTTAGGTCTCGAAAATGAATACACTTCAAATTACTGCTTACCTGATAACTTTTTATAAAATTCCAAACCCTTTGCAGATTTGGCTAACAAATCTTCGTATACATCGTATGAGGCTGCTAGAGATGAAAAGAATGCTTCACGTTTATGCTTAACATCAGTAAGAGTTTTCAGTATTGGCGCAGCTTTGGCATAGGCTTCTGTCAACGCTTGTAAAATATTCGCTTGGGCGAGCATGTTTTGATCCAAAAGCTGTGTTAGACGTTCATGTTTGGCTAATTCACGGTCAAAGAGTAGTTGGAGACCCTCATCGCTGCCATGTGCAATTACTTTAGCGGTGATATCATCCTCATTCACTGAGATACGTAAATCAGCATGAAATTGTGATCGTTGCGCCTTCATTTCATTTGTTTTGTTTAAAATTAATTTAACATCTTTGAAAAGCTCTGTTGTGTTAAGTTCCGCACTTAATTTCGGTACAGATTGCTGTATCTCGTTTAAAGGGCGCGATAGTATTTTTAAATTATTCACATGTAACTCCATTGCATTCCTTAGAGTGTCATTAGACTCACCGGCACGCGCATGCGCTTCGGTATATTTTTGAAATTCACGCGTCAGTTCGGTTATGTGTGGATTAGGTGTTCGTTGCACGCCAATAAGCTTTTGGAATTCATTTTCTTGATTCTCTTCTTCGGCGAGAATTGTGGAAATCTCTTTAAGATTTGATTCTACATCAGTACATATCTCAGCTAATTGGGACATGGCGGAAATTAGATCCGGTATTGCTGTTTTATTTGCATTTAACTCTGCACATCGATCAATAATTCCTTGTGGAATTTTGTTGGCCTTTTCCTCATTAATATTAAGATTATCCAAGTTCAGGGAACTCATGAAACTTGCCAGCTCCGCATCTTTCTCTTCAATGCTAGAACCAAATTTACGCAATAATTTTGCTTTTTCTTCACTATATAACGAACTAGCAACATGTGCTTTCATCGGTACGAGGCGTGCAAAGATATCTTCTCCAGCTACCTCTGGGTCGGTGACGCTGAAACTTGTACCGTTTACTAAATTTGCTCCTTGTATTGCGGTTATAGAAGACAATTCCGGAACAGCTTCGTGATAGATGAACTCATTTTCGTTTTTAGCGTTTTTTCGTTTTCCTTCCACAACATCTGCTGTGAATATAAGAGATTCGTTAATTTCCTTTTGATCTGGTAAACCTTTAGACTCTTTACGAGCTTCTTCTAACTTATCCGCAGCAGCCTATAGAAAAAATTATTAGTTATTTATGTTTATTGGTTATAGTATTATCTAAAAATTACATGATAAAGTGTTACTCTTTCACCCATTTTCTGTTGCTCTTCTGCATGTTGTCCTTGATACAAATATAATATGCAGTTAAGGTAGGATATTTTAAAGCGCACATATTTCTTCCAAAGTTTAAATACAGAGCTATCAACCACTTGTGCTACTGGTCCGTCATCACCACCTGTTAGTAGGGCGGCTAATGCAGCGCCATAGTAAACAACTATTTGTGCTGTAACCTTAGCCACAATATTGGGTTTTCGATTGTCTATCAAAGATTTTTCTAAAATACATTCCTGCGCTTGAGCAAATGAAACTTGTTGCATGAAAACCAGCAATTCATTTGCCATGAAATCACCACCGCCGTTTACATTGCTATAACGTTCACGTAACTCGCCAAAAGCCCAAGCCGCGCATTGAAAATGTGTACAAGCCAATTTCATCCCGTCCACGTCTCCGCGCGTCACTGATGCACCCATTTGTGTGTGAGAAGCTGCGATGTTGAAAAGAACAGCGGCCATCTCGTAGCGCAATTCTGTAAATTCGTTTACATTGCTTTGGTATAGATCTTTCCAAGTGAAGGTGAACATGCTACGCTCAGCCAATTGGGGGAATCGGTTTTGTAACGAATGTAGTTGACAATAGTACCGCTTTAGGATTGTACATTTATCTTTACCGGGATGTAAAGCTTGGTTTCGAAGGGTTTCTAAAGCGAAAACTTCTTTGGAGTACGCCTCAGGGTCTTCTTGGTAAAATTCTGCTATGTACTAAAATAAATTAAATAATTATATTATAACTTAATGTTTCACTTCGATTGAATAAGTTAAAAATGATTATACCAAGATTTCTTTCGAATATTTTGATATTTATATTTGTATTTATTATACATAGTGAAAATGAAAGGTAAAATAATTTTAGCATTGTCGGCGCAATAAATGCACAAAGGCCAGAAACGAAACTGTTTAGTAAACTTTGCGGTAATCACAATTATGACTAGATAATGTTTTGCTGAACAATAATAAAACGTATTTAACTTGTATGACTCAGTCCTTATACCTTCACGATTTTCAATTTTCATATGCACTACCCCACCACACGGTTTCATTGTTTCTCTTTGAAAGTTTTCAACTTTGGCAACAAATATCATTGCTTTGTAGAGTAAATGGAAATTCCTAACATTTGTTTGGCCTAATCAGTAACTTTATAATTATCATAACAATGCAATTTTCGGTTAATTTGTATAAAATTTTCAACAATAAATTTTTAAACACCCTAGTATCTACCTGTATTTTCTCACCTTTTTTAGATTGGCGAAGGAAGTGCCAGATGGGCTGGTTTTTAGAACAAACCATAACATATGAAGACGCGGCACAGCCTCCATTATTAAAAAAATATTGATTTCTACCGATTTAGCAATAATATGTGGAAATTTCTGTGCTAAAATCTATATTAACAATTTTTCGACAAACTGACAATTAGGAAATAATGACTGCAGTGAAAATGCAATTTTAACCGGGTTGATTTGTGGCCAACGCAAGGTTGCAATTGTTCAGTACTAATTTGTCAGAAATTTATTGGCTTATTCTACTAATAACACTAGTTTACAGTCATTTTGAAAATTGATGTGCTGTTTCTAGTTAATTTTAGATTGCTGGAACCTAAAATGATAGCAAAAATTTCCGTAGAATTTTTGTATTGAAGTCAAGGGGTGAATGGGTCAAAATACCAGAATTTACTAAAATTACATAAATAGCTGTACGTGAAGGAAAATTTTTTGACTTAAATTCATAATCAGACCACTTTAAGTGCCCCACAGACCTCGTAGCAGATCAACTGTTTGCAACATTGAAAAAGAAAACGGCATAGAAATCATTTTCTTTTACAAAAATAACATTCTAACGAATATGCAAAAATTTTATGAGACGTACGGTTCCTTACGATAAAATTTTCTTGCCACAGTTTTTCTGCAACACTGTGTTTTTTCATAATCCAATGACTGCACTGTCAAATAAATAATTGGCTAATATATTATAGCAATCTTCTTCTTCTTAATTGCGAAGCCAGGTCCTTCTCCACTTGGTCCTTCCAACGGAGTGGAGGTCTTCCTCTTCCTCTGCTTCCCCCGGCGGGTACTGCGTCGAATACTTTCAGAGCTGGAGGTGTTTTCGTCCATCCGGACAACATGACCTAGCCAGCGTAGCCGCTGTCTTTTAATTCGCTGAACTATGTCGATGTCGTCGTATATCTCGTACAGCTCATCGTTCCATCGAATTCGCAGAACTTTTCTCTCGAAAATGGTGTAGCAATCACCTTAATAATATATGGACTTCTGCTTACTCTTGTGGAACACTTTTAACAGAATTCGTTGAGAGAGCCTAAGCATCCGGAAAGTCGATTAGCTTTGACATTGCAGTAAGTTTGTTCATTCTAGTACATTTTCATTAAGTGTCTTATTCTTTTTCCTAATTTTGTATAAAACATTCGTCGTCCTCCATCTTTAAATTCAAAATGTTGTATCTTTTGAAAAAAAACGTAAACTGCTGATTCCGTACGGAAAATGCGAAACTGGTCGCATTTTCCTTAAGCAAATGTCGTTATAGTTGCAAATGTGTAAATGATCAGCCAACACTGCTTCTACCGCCCCCTTTACCGTACGAGACCGTAGAAACGAGTCAGCTGATTGCTCTCTCACAACGCAGGGTTGCCAGTATAGCTAGACTGTAGTAATTATAAAAATTTGTCTTCAATATGTTTGAAATTTTCTTAAATTAACTCAAAATCAGAGTTGAATGCTATTATTTATAAATATAAAAACAAGTTTTAATAGTTTTATTTCAGTTTTGATATTTTATATTATATAACGTTCTCTGGTGGATTTCTACATTATAGCCCTGACAGACGAGCAAAATTAATGCGCCTTAAGCAACGCTAATGCGCATTGCAATTTTATGGTGACAGACGGCAGACTTGTGCATTTAGACAGCTGATAGTGAAATTTGTTTATTTATTTAAAGAAAAAAAGTGAAATAAATATGAATAAGATAAATTATTAATAGAAATTTTGGTAATTTTGGTAATTTTGGAAAATCAATATAAATTTTACCAAAAAATTCGTTTATTATTAACTACGTTAAAAGATAATAGAGTGAAATTAAAAGCAATATCTGATTGTAATGCGGAAAAAGTGGGCGAAAAAGTCAAGACTAATGGAAAAACGGATAGCAAACTGTGCGTTGTTTATTTTCTGCCATCTAAATATATTAAAATTTGTTTTTGTTAATATAATTGCACATAATTTAATTAGCAATATAAAACTGCTTTCCTCTGAAGTGCTGAACACATAGAGCGCGACAGACTGCAAGCGACATCTGTCAAATATTAAAATACACACGTTCTTATGGACACAGTTATGTAGTTGTGCAGCTTCCTCAATAACTGTGTATTTTAATATTTGACAGATGTCGCTTGCAGTCTGTCGCGCTCTATGTGTTCAGCACTTGATGCTGCAAACGCAAAGGAGGCGGCAGACTTCAAGCGACATCTGTCAAAAAATAGCAAAAATCGGCCATTTTTGAGCAGTGTTGCCTACTCAAATTTGGAAATTCAGCTAAATGCACGAAATTCTTGTGCAAACTTGCATTAACATGGGTCAAATGCGCAAGTAAATGTAAATTAAGCCCGCTAAAGCATATTAGCGCTGTCGTCTGTCAGGGCTACAGGGGTAGGCTCACGCTCCGAACACAAAGAGAGCGACACGACATGGCAGCACAGGCAAACAGTGAACTGTAAATGACGTCGTGAATCCTTCTACATGAACATTTGTAAGAAGGCATAACAATGGCCGGCATATACACAAAACAACACAGTTGTCCATTTTGTATGTACACAACTAATACCTTTCACTTCAATGAAATTGTAATATTTTGTTCAAAGTGAAATTTTTAATGCAAAAAATAGGTAAATATTTTTGTTTTAAATTATTAATTGTTATTACAAATGATATAATAAAGCTATTTTATGCTTTTATTTGTAAAATAACGTCAGGTTTGCCATCACTCCTCTCTACTGTCAACTCTACTGTCGTTGGCAAATATAAAAATATTTTCAAGTTAGCGAGAGCGACAACTGACGGCCTGCAGTCGTGTAGGTGTCTAAATAACTGTGTCCATAAGATCGTGTGTATTTTAATATTTGACAGATGTTGCTTGAAGTCTGTCGCGGTCTATGTGTTCAGCACTTCAACTTTTGATAAATTTTGTTCGCTACGGGCGGCAACTAAAGAAGGGAGGAGCGGAATTCGCTGTTTCTGCTATAATTACAGTCATGGACAGAGAAATAGCACACTTCGAGGATGTAATAAAAAGACGTGTATTTTCGATATAAACAGAAATCCATTTTTATTTTTTCATTAGCATCACATAAAGCAAGAAATAAGTGAGTTATTTACAAACAATTAAAAAGTTTTATTCAATAGTTCTTTAAAAAAATAAAAGTTTCCCATTGCGTTCTTAGGTCTGGACAAAGAAATAGCACAGTAGGCCGGTTCTGCGGAAATTAAATAAATGTATTAGAAATCTAATAAATATTATAGCGTTTAAGCACTTACAACGTTACTATTTTGATGTGTGCCCACAATTTTTCAAAATTGATATGTCGTATCAGCTGATTCGGGCTGCGGGCTTACGTTGTTCGCTGTTTCTGCTATTAGATGTACGTTCTCTGGCTTCTATGTCTTTATTCATTCTCTGGTTTAGGTTACAGTCCATGCTTAATAACTTATAATGAAAATAGCACAGCCTGGCGACGAAATTGTATTGGTGTTAGAGGCCTTTTTTTAGCTATCAACCGATAGATGTACCAAAATTAAGTTTTCTTAATATGTTATGCGTGTATTAGAATGATTTTATGTTGCTTATTTGTAAGAAGTAAAGAAGGGCTAAATTCAGGTACAACCGAACATTTTATACTCTTGCAAGTTGCAAGAATCAATGCTAGGGAAATACTTTAAGGTATAAAACCAATCATATAAGAAAAGTCAGCTGTATGTTCGAAAATCCTGTATTAGTTATTATATGGTATAGGGGCTAGGTAAAGTTTTCGCTCAAATTTATCTATTTAAGGCTCAAAGGTACACTGTTATGAATAAAACACACTCTCTTATTTGCTCTGGGATAACTTACATATTGGCCGATACATATATGCGGTGCAAAGTCACCCAGAAGTTAAGCATATGGTATATATTTTAACAGAGAAGATTTGCAGAATACATAAACTTCAGATTGTGTTCTCTGTGGGCGGAAATAGTACCGTCGGTACGTTTAGTTGCCGCAAGGGATCTCGCCTCACGCGTTCGGCGACATCTCGATCGAAAGGGACTTCGTTCGAGAACGCTAAAATACCTTTGCCCCAAATATTTTATTTAATGTTTGCTACGCATCGCACTGGTCAAATGGAACATCAGGAGGCGACAGATAAAATTGGTGGCTTTGACAAAAAGGTACAAATCGAAGAAAGCAAATATGGAAAAAGAAAATTTAATAAAGGTAAAATTAAAAATTTACAATTTAGATAATTACTTATATGTTTTTCTCATTTCAGGCAGTAGGTGGAAGGTCACTGGTTGTTGGGGATGATTGAAGATGGCAATGACGACCTGCGGCTGGAAGCATGTACAGAAAATTTCAGGGCTGCGGACAATCCATTTGTGGCGGAAGATGGGACACATACGCAGCGAATATAATCCCAGTTTTGTTTCGCTTCTACTTTTATATTTGGCGAAGCAAATAAGCAAGTTTTTTGGTGCCGTCAGTGATTAATCAGTTTTTTATTTAAAATAATTCGTTTTTTTATTAAAAAAAATAAATAAATAAAATGAGTGCCAATCAATCAGGTATGTTATCAAATATTTTTAAATTTTTAAATTTTTAAAATTTTGATTAAGTATTCTCTGTAGATTTCGATGAACCTTCCACCAGCCGCAGTTTACGTAGAAGTACAACAAATGTTCTCACCGTGGGAGAAGAGGGCTTAATTTAAAGCAGAAAATTGTGCCGTACACATAAAACGCCCATGATACCAACTCTAATGGGGCATAATACGGTGGTTCCTTCAGATGCCTTAAAGGTAAATGCCATTCACTGGCTGCTATATCGAGGGCCATACCATTTGCCACAAATATTTTACCTTATTTTCGCCGTTGGTTAGCACTGGTGCCAAACGGAAGTGCGAAAAATAGTTTTATCGCCATTTTATCAACAGCTACCATTTGTGATTCGTAAAGTTATTGCCGGGAAGCCGTTCTCTTATTCCAAATAGAAATAAAAAATTGGCGGTCCCGGAAAAATTGTCCAAATAACCAAGAGTAAATTTGGAAAAAGAAAGTACATATAATAAATAAAATTTAATTTAATTTTTTTAAATTTTTTTTTTATTTTATTTATTTATTTTTTTATTTTTATATAAAATTTTACGTACTCACTTATTTTTTATATTTCATAGAGTTGAAGGTCACTGGGTACTGGGTATAGTAGGGGATGGGAGCAGTGCGCAGCTAGCTAGGGGCTAGGCGGGGGAGTGCCGCGGGACTCTCAAGCACAGGGGCCTTCGAATTCTTACTAGAAATCTCAATCAAACTGAACCTTTGGAAATTTCTCCCATTTTCAAAATAAGTATGACAGGTTGCAACCCCACTTTAATCATGACAACTCAGTTCAGAGAAATTCAAAAGTTATGCCTAGGAAACTCCCCTCAATTCTTTCTGTAGGTTGGCATAGTTGTCAATTTGACGGATAGTAATATGTGCGTTTTATTATTCGTCGATATGCGTTTTATTGTGAATTCGAGTTAAGATTTTTTCGAAAACGGTTACAAAAATAATGCTGTATCAGGAGTAAGTAAACTAATGTAATTAAACTTTTTTGTACTGATCAATATAGTGGTTAAATTTTATTTGCTTTTACCACTCATCAAGTCCGTTAAGTCAATAAATCGTGTCATTGTAGTACAACGCGAAATGTTGTGAAAAAATGCAGGTCTCCTGCAAAAGGTACATTAACTCAGGTCTGCCGTAAAACTTCGTTATTTTGAGAGTATTAAAAAAAATGAGAAATTTCGAGTTTGTGTTGTTTTGCGAATTCATGCACAGTGTATTAGCAACATTAATTATGCAGCCAAGACTTTACAAAAAATGCAACCTTCAATTTGGGCGAGACAAATAAAGTTTTAGCAGAGACCAACGCAAAGTTGCAAAATTATTGAAATTATTTCGAATTATTCAAGTGCAAAGCCCTGCAAGAAAATATGGTATTGATACCCAATTTTAAGAAAAAAGGCAAAGAAAAGTTAAAAAACACTTTGATGAAATAGCAGCTGATAACCGATTTCCAAATCGATAAAAAATATTTATGATTTTCTAATACCAACATTTTTGTTACAAGTAAAGCAACTTCATTACTCAGAAATTTTCAGATACAATAAGCCCTAGTTTTTCACTTCAATTTATTAATATTTACCACCCAGTTTTACCTCAACTAACTCAAGCATAGAGTGTTACCCAATTATGTAAGGTAATAATGAACAAAATATATAACGGAAGTTTTTACAGCAATGTTATTATTCTTTACCACCTACACCAAATATTAATTGAACCATAGCGATCGCGAAAATAACTTGTCATCCCAGACGTTACACATACCCAAAGGATTGAATCGCAGTGGCGTGTAATGAAAAGATTTTTAAAAGATAACTATAGCAATGAATATTTCGTTGCTATGATAATAGAATGTCTGTGTCGGAAAACTATCAAAAAAAAAATGAAGATCCGTTTATAAATAAAACTTGGTTCCAATAAAGCACACCTATAAACCATAAATTTGTTTTTGTTTTAAAATATTAAAAAATTAATATGCAGGAACATTATTGTGAAGTCATAACAAGTGAAAAGTGGAGAGGTCATTCAAAATGTAAAAATTAGTAAGTTAAAGGTAGTGAATTTTTTAACTTTAAATGCAAATATCTTAAAAAGTCAGCGGCAAATATATATATTTTTTCGTGATCGAGAGAACGTCCTCTTTCCACTGATATCAATTTTAGCCCCGAAATCGGGGGATGTTATTCTAAAATTTACCCAATAAAATTTGCACTTATCTGTTCACTAGGTTCAATATCCAAATTAAATGTTCCAGTGTTCCTGGTATGTCGCAAAACCAAACTATAAAGCTATCACTAATTAAGACTAAAAGTTTTCTCAAATATTGTGGGACTACAGAAAAGCACGTCACTTCACTCCGACTCTCACTGAGTATGTCAACTTTTTAGTTAGGCTTATGGAATTGGCACTGTGTTGATTTCACTTTCATTTTTCACTTGGTATTTGGAGGCATTTAAAGTAAAGTGGAGGTATTATAAGTCACTCATAATTCCCGTCCTGCTATATGGTGCAGAGGCTTGGACGATGTCAACAACGGATGAGTCGACGTAGCGAGTTTTCGAGAGAAAAGTTCTGCGAAAGATTTATGGTCCTTTGCGCGTTAGCCACGGCGAATACCGCATTCGATGGAACGATGAGCTGTACGAGATATTCGACGACATCGACATAGTTCAGCGAATTAAAAGACAGCGGCTACGCTGGCTAGGTCATGTTGTCCGAATGGACGAAAACACTCCAGCTCTGAAAGTATTCGACGCTGTACCCGCCGGGGGAAGCAGAGGAAGAGGAAGACCTCCACTCCGTTGGAAGGACCAGGTGGGTAATTACCTGGCTGCGTTTGGAATATCCAATTGGCGTCACGTATCGAAAAGAAGAAACGACTGGCGCGCTGTTGTTAACTCGGCTATAATCGCGTAAGCGGTGTCTGCGCCAATTAAGAAGAAGATTTGGAGGTATACTAACGTGCACTTTTAGTTAAGCTCTTAAAAAATCCAATATTAAAAAAAATTGCATAAACAATTTGAGCAATAATTTTATTTCGCAGGCAATAATTTAATTAAATATTTTTAATAAATTTTATTTCCAATTATTCGTTTATAAGTTCCGATAAAAACTACCACAAGAATTGACGATGAAAATATGTATGTACGCGCATACATGTATAAATCGTGTGAGCGTGCACCTCGGGACTGTTTGGGACGATGTTCTCTTCGGCGTTGGACCTGATTCCTGTGTTGTTTGTGCCGATGACTGGTGCGCGTTGTCGACGGATTGGCTCGGCGAGGGAATCGATAAAACAACATGTGAAGCTTGGTGCGGCGATAGGTGTAGCAGATTACGGACCTCACAGTTTAAGTTTTTGGTTTGCATGTATGGATTGTAGAACTGTTGTATTTCGAGTTAAAACGAGTTAATTTGTTGGTTGATTTTATTTACGCGCTTGATTTCGCATTGGTTTCTGTAACCTGTTCTTCGGTATTCGGAAGCAAACTCAATTGTTCTAGTGGTCGAGTTAGTATGCCAGTTTGAGTTCGTACATCTACTACTCTTATATGACCATCTCGTCTCCGAGGGACATTTTCAATACGTCCTACTTGCCATACGGTTGGGGGAAGGCATTCGTTCTGTATGATAACGTATTCTCCTGCACTGGGTTCCCTTTGGATCGTTTTCCAACGATGCCTCTTATAGATATCTTTGAGGTAATCGTGAGGTAGTGTGGTAAACTCCTGCTAATTGAATTTATGATTGCCTGCCGTTTTCTTTAAATGGGACTTAAAGCTATTTGCTGCTAATCCCCAGAGTCCGCCCATGTGAGGAGAACATGGAGGTATGAACTGCCAATCGATCCTTTGGGGGGCTTATTTTTTAATGTTCTTTGATGAAATTTATAAATTTTACAAATTTTTTTTTGTGGCTTGTCGTTCATTGTTTTTGATAGAAATCCTCGTCGTCCGACAAATCGTGAAAATGCTGCGAGAAAATCCGCAGTAGTCAGATCCGAACATAGCTCGAGGTGTATTGCCTTTGCCGTAAAACATGCAAAGACAGCCAAATACCCTTTTCTGAATGAGGAAGACCTTAACATAGAGGCCTTTATCTAATCAGGTCCAGAAAAATAAACCCCAGTAATAATAAAGGGAAGAGCAAAATTGCAGCGTACAGCTACGATAACCTCTGTGCACACTATATATTTCTACAAGGTTTATTAATTACACATAAAAATCGTCTTTTTGATTTGTGCCTTTAGTCGCGGTATATACAATTCTTTTCGGGCCATTTTTTGCATTCGCTGGTGAAGATATGTATATTAGAAATTAATGAATAAAGGCGGGGATGCCGTTTGCAATTGTACTGTTTCTTTTAAAACTAACTGCTGTTTCTTTTTTTGTTTCGCTTTTACTTTTAAATTCGGCGACGGAAATAAACAAGTTTTCAAATCCCATCAGTGATGAATTATATTTAAAATAATTCGTTTTTATTTATTAAAAAGAACAAAAAAAAACAAGTAAGAAAGCGCTAAGTTCGGGTGCAACCGAATATTTTATAATCTTGCAACTTGCAGGAATCAAAGCCAGGGAAATACCTCACGATGTAAAACGTCAACCGGAGGATCGTAATTTAAGCAATTTTATATATATTTATGTACATTAGAGTGATTCAAAAACAAAATTTTTTTTTTTTTGTTTCATACTTGGAAATATAGGTTCCTAGACACCTCTAACAAAGCCTCTCCAAACATGAGTTTTTAATTGTAACGGGAAGGTCCTCCTACATACAGTTTTCTATTTTTTCTTATTATCAGATAGATAAATTTATATCTCGCTTCCAACTACTTGAAAAAATATCTTGTCCATTTGGTTTTGTATGAAATTGAATGCTCTACAAAAAAGGTCTATCATGATTTTTTCGTAAACCCAAACGTTTAAAAGATATTAACAGTTAAAGTTTGATTATTTTTGGGAAAATTTTTTATTTCTTATGAATATTATAACTCAATAAAAAAAATTATTATGAATTCATTTCCGAGTACCAAACGAAAAAAAAAATTTTTTTGAATCACTCTAATATACATTCATAATTTTATATATACATATATAATTTTAAATATATGTACATATGTACATACTATGTACATATACATATATTCGGCATAAGATTTATTAGTAAAACCAAAATCATTATACATAGTCATTATACAAAAGCAGCCGGATGTTTGAAAATCCTGGTAATGGTTATATGGAGGCTAGGTCAAGTTTTCACCCAAGTGTATCCCCATGTACCCACAATAATAAAAGATAAAGTCACCAAGAAGTTCGAAAATTTTTATGTTACGTATATGGGGGTTCAAGAAAGTATATCGGGTCAATACTCAATACCCATTTTGGATGCACAGAATTACTACTGCAGAAAAAGGATTCTGTCTGAATTTCTGTTGCATATCGCACATATTGACCGATATTTTCGAATAAAAGTCAACAATAGGTACTGGGGTCCATATATTCGGTACCTAGGGCCATGAACAGTTTTGGTTGGATTTAAAGAATTTGTTGTCATAAGGTGGCATACACTGAAGGCATTATTCGTGCAAAGTTTAATCCTATTATATCAATTGCTTCTTGATTTGTGTTCTGGAAAGTTAAAGAATCAAGTGGAATTTAAAATTGTGCTATATGGGAAGTAGGCGTGGTTATTGTCCAATTTCGCTCATTTTCACAGTGTGATATAAGGATATGAAAGACATGCCACGTACAAATTTTGTCGAAATCGGTTGGTCGGGGCCCGAGATATAGGATTCCAATTTTTACATCGGCCCCTATAAAGCTTTGTCATACTATCCTGGCCCCGTATTTACATATGTAGTTATTGATTTATCGCACTTTTAGTAGTTTTGAACAATACCGTTATTTCATTCATTTTTGCACTATCGATAGTCCTGTAATATTCGCGCTGGGCGAATTTGGTTGTTGTAGCTTTAGTGGTTTAGGAGATATGCACATTAAGCATATTAGAGGGCGGGGCCACGCCCATATTATCAAAATTTCCCCTGTGCCAAATTACAATTTTATATCTTAGATTAGTGCTTAGTTATGTCACTTTATATGTTTTGTTAATGGCGATTTGTGGACGTGGCAGTAGTCCGACTACGAACTTGAATTTTGTTTTGTACTAAGGAATCTCTATACCAAGTTTCATCAAAATATCTCAATTTGTACTCAAGTTTACCGGATTTCAACTTTTGTCGTCATCCTGATCATTTATATATACAACCCTATCTCTATCTCGATTAGTTTAAGGTGATACGTACAACCATTAGGTGAACAAAACTATAATACTCTATAGCAACTGGTTGCATGAGTATAAAAAAGGAAATTAATGCATATCAATCCCGGTAAGTATTCTCTATAGAGTTGTGGAAAGGTTTAACACAAGGGAAGGGAAATCTTTAGAATACCGTCCCAGCATTTCGGGAATAAAATGGGTATGGTCGGATAGATGAGATTCTCCAGATCAAGAAAATATATATGAAACCCCAGGAAACTTATAGTTTTCGATATATTTGCGTTTAAAGTTGAAAATTATTTTGCACTTTTATATCTACTAACACATCACTAATTCGTTTGTACACATTTATTTTATATAATATAGTGCAAAAATTATTTTAATTCAAAATGTAACTTATTGTTCAATTCTGCTTATTTAAGAATAACGATTGAGTTAAAAACTGTCAAATAATCAGTGTTACCTTATCGACATATTTCGTAAATGAACTGAAAGAAATAAAGTAAACAGATTATACCCTAAATACGGGAATCAACGACCAATAAAAATAAAATATAAAGAAATTATTCCAGTTTAATAAAACAAACCTGTGTTATGGTTTGTATATAAACTTTATTGCCTCCAATAATTTTATGAATGGATCCTCATATTGGTTGGCCACATTTTTTCGACAAACGTATTCGAGAATCAAATTCGCGAAGTTTCCGGGATTATTGTATTATTCCTCGCAAAAAATCGTTTGATTACTTTTCACTGGAATTCTATGCGTTGCATATGCGTACCATCTTCCGCCACAAATGGATTGCCCGGATCACTGTGGTTTACTCGTCGGGTATGAGTACCTCCGAAGACCTGAAATTTTCTGGACATACCTCCAGCCCCAGGTCGTCGCTGCCATCTTCAACCATCCCCAACAACCAGTGACCTTCCACCTCCTGATGATAAGTAATTATCTAATATTGTAAATTTTTAATCTTACCTTTATTTAATTTTCTCTTCATAAATTTGCTTTCGTCTATTTTTATAGGGCCACCAATTTTACTTGCTGCCTCCTTATGTTCCACTTGGTATAATACTACCCCTTCGCGGCAGTAGTTGTACCATTTATTATTAATATTTTGGCAATATTCCACATGTCCTTAAGTTCCGACACGTTTAATTTATTTGTTCTACGATAATTGTAAAGAAATATTAAACAAATAATTTAAATATCAAATGCAAATTTAATTTAACATACTCGTACCTGATGAATAAGAACTCAAATTTAAGCACACTCTTGAATTTTATTTGCAAAATACGAAATAATTAACGAAGGGACAAAAAAAGCAACGGTACCTTGCTTCAAAAGTAGCGGTAGTAATATCCGTTAGAGAACATAGATCTTAGAGAAGATGTTATACTCTTTATGACATTGCTTCTTCTTCGCCTAATAAAACGCCATTACGATTCAATTCTTTGTGTGTGTGTCCCGTCTGGGGCGACAAAGGGAATTTCGGGATCGCTGTGATTTATCCTTCGGTGCTCATACCCAGGATCGGAAAGCCCAATTATATGTCGGTCAGTTCCGCCACGTGCTTCTTTATAATTGGTATGAGCACCTCAGCAGATCTGACGTTCTCGGAACATACTTCCAACTTTAAGTCCTCGCTCCCATCCTCTACCATACCCAGTACCCAGTGACCTTCAATTTTCCTGCCTGAAATATGAAAAAATAAGTGAGTACGTAAAATTTTATATATATAAGTGTTATTATCTTTGTTATACTTCCGTTTTCCAAATTTACTTTCGTCTATCTGGACAATTTTTTCGAGACCGCCAATTTTCCCGATAGTCTTCTAATGGTCTATTTGGAATAAAATAACGGCTTCCCGGCAATAACTATACCAATCACAAATGGTAGCTGTTGATAAAATGGATATAAAACTATTTTTCGCACTTCCGTTTGGCACCAGTGCGAGGCGTAGGCGAACATAAGGTAAAATATTTGTGGCTATGGTATTTTCACATTCTCAAAGCAGGTACCTTTGGCCTTCGATATAACAGCCAGCGAACGGCATTTACCTTTATGGCATCAACGAACCCACCGTATTATTCCCCACTAGTGTTGGGATCATGGGCGTTTTATGTGTACCGAACAATTTTCTGCTTAAAATTAAGCCCTCTTCTTCCGCAAATGTAATACACTTCTTCCTTGTGCTAAACATTTACACAACTCTAGTGATTTATATATTTGAACGGCTTTGGCGTGGTTTAGTTTTGGTTTCGAGTCGTTTTTTTCTCTATTCCGATGATTGTTTGCATGTTAAATTCATAAAACCATGTCTCATCGGTAGTTGTAATGCTCTCCATGAATGTGGATTGAATTCACACGATCAAGCATATTTGGACATGCTTCTGTTTATGGTACTCTTTTTGAAAAAAAATTCAGCTTTATAGAAATGAGTCGAGCAAGAACGTATTTCATACCCAAAATATACACTAAAATCATTTAAACAGACTCGCGAGAGATGTCGAGCTCTCTTGCCATCTCTCTAACAATTGCCTGATGATTTTCATCAGTTGAAGAGGTCGAAGTTCGAGGCACGTTTTCAACGATCTCTCGACCGTCTTTGCAGGACTTGTACCACTCGTAGGCTTGTGTTTTTGATAAAAGTGAATCACCGTAAGCCTATTCCAACATTCGCAACGATTCCGCACGCGAAATTTCGTTAGAAATACAAAATTTGATACAAATTCTTTGCTCGATATTTTTATCTATTTAATGATTTAAGAAGCTGCTGTAAACAAACTGGTTGACAGATCACGCTCATAATTGGCATAGTAATTAAGAACAGTCCCACCTATTTTTTTTCTTCTTCTTCTTAATTAGCGTAGACACCGCTTACGCGATTATAGCCGAGTTAACAACAGCGCGCCAGTCGTTTCTTTTTTTCGTATTATTAAGTATTTGAGTTAAGCTTATTTGACAATGAAATTATAAACACTTCTTGTAAAGAATATTTAGTTGAAAACTTTTTAACATAAACAAGCGCTTCATTTAATAATCTCTGGAACATATAAAGTAGTACAATTCATGCGAACAATATTTGAACTTAGAGGCAAGGTTACGATTGAAGTTCAATAGCTAATAACTTGAGGGGCCGCCTTTAGCTTTAATGACTCCTTTAATACGGTCAGGTATAGAGTTAATTAGATTATCTAAAATTTAAATTAAAGAGCTGTTCCAAACTCGTTCAACATGAGTCCAGAGTTCTCTGTTGTTTCTCTTTGAGCAATTAACAGTTTTTTAACAATCGCCCATAAATTTTCAATAAGATTTATATCGGATGACTGAGCTGGCCTCTTCATCACCCGAATTCCGTTATTTTCCAACTAAGAGTTTGTAATGCGGACGGTATGTTTAGGGTCGGGTTCACCGGGTTCACATCTAAAAATCTCGAAGCTAGGGATAAGAGAATCCTCTAAAATGCTAATATAATCCGTAGCTCTTATTATTCCGTTAAATCGACGCAGTTTTCCTACCTTTCCGCTACAGAAACAACTTCACCTCCGAATTTAAGTGTGCGCAGCATATTCCTATCCGTGGGACCGCATCGTTTGCCATACTATTTTCGATTTGTCAGACCGAATCTCACTTGTTCAGTTTTTGTGTTCTTTCGCAAATTTCATTATACCCTGTTTGTTTTTCGCTGACAAGTACGGTGTTTTAATCATTGATCTTGCATGCATATTGTAACTTTTCAGCGAATTTAGAATTTTATTGTTGCACACTCTAGTGCCTGAAGAACATTTTGTTAGCCTCCACTCCATTTTTAGCTGCCTCAGTCATGATAATACGCCGTACAACCCTTTCTGTTTCAGGAGTGAGCTGTTTAGGCATGCCTAGCTGTTTGGGTGGTTTATTAATATTGTAATTTTTTTTATTTTTGCTGATGACACCAGTTGAAATTTTATGTTTTTGTGCAGTCGCTCTAACTGAAAGCCCCTCTGAATGTCCGAACATACAGCTTTTCCCAAAAATAGGTTCAGTTTCTTATGCATGTCTGAAAATTGAGCAATTTTGATAAATGACCAATTTTTTGATCTTTAATTTTTATTACTCTGAAATTTTATATAAAACCAAAATCTGTTTCATTTCTTATTTGAAAGGTGGCAATAAAAGCTTTAATTTGATACCGGTTTGAAGTCAGTTTTAAGAGAGTTATGCTCATTTTTGTGGAGTGCTAGAATAGATGTAGAATAAAAAAAAAATTGAAGATACTATTTTATAACACAGGCATATTTTATTGCATTCTACAGAAAAATTACAAATTATCAGTCATTTACCAATAAGTTCATTGCTTCCTTTGATAATTTCAGGTGTTTCTTCTCTTTCAGTATTCTCCTACTTGTGATTGCGGGATCAGAATTGGCGAGCAGATAAAGTAATATGTCTTCACAATTGTCTTTTCTTGATGTTTTCCTCGCATGGTAAAGCCTTGTGTTTCTGAAGTCCTTGTTTCCGGCTTCCAATGCTTCTTCTGATAGTTGCCCAATGGGGACCAAAAATGAACGAATTATTTCAGCTCCATGAATAAGAACCTTGTGGACAGTTGGTGGCATATAATGGAACGAATATTTCTTTACATAGAGACCAGCAGTTTCTTTTCCGTACTTAGAGAACTTATCGCAGTCTATCTTATATCCAGAAGTCATAGCTTGAAGAATACTAGAAAACCTACTTATAAGTTCGGTATCTACTCCTGCGGCCAGAGCGGTTTCCTCAGGATCACTAAAGAATTTCCTTGCTGTGTTACCGTCATTAGTTGTTCCACTTCCTTGTTTCACAACATCGACAGTTATTTGGAGCTGATCTTTTAGATTTTGTTGAACTTCCTTTTTTCTTTGATCTCTAATAGTCTTCTCATCTTCACTGAGCTTAGTTCTCTTTGTTTCCCCTGCCTTGCGCACAGTGAATTGATAAGCAATGTTCAGTAGGGTTTCCATAAATCTCATTCTACAATGTAATGTTGATAATCCAAATCTATAAGCTTCCTGACTGGGTGTCCTTTTAACAATTTTGTCCAACTGATTCATTTCACTGGGCTTTGCGTGGCAAATGTAACACGTTGCTGCGGACTTGTTATCTGAAAAAGAATTACAGACTTTTCCATCAACCAATGTTTCCTCCAATTTATGTTCTACTTTAAATTGTAATCCGCTTATGTTGATAATCGTTTCGTGTATACTATTTATTTGTTCTTTCATGAGATCGTCCTGTTGCTTTGTATACTCTGCAGTCTCCTTAGCATATTCAAACTTGATTGGTCTGCAATATCTGGTTGATGATGGTGTTGGATTCTCCCATACTTGTTCTTTATTGCATGAAAGAACTAAAGGAACCATAGATATAGTGAACAAGCTACTATCAGTTGCTGTATTGTCAGTAAAGTTTTGTTTATACTGGCTATGCCCTGAAGATCCATCCATACCCCATTTGCTAATCAATAACATTAATTTCTCTGCATATGCTTGAAGGTGGTCAATTGATTGGGATTGCAGTATTCTATTCGCGGTGTGATCCAAAAGAGATTGTAGTTTGACTGAAGCAGACTTTTCAGTTACCTCGACATCCTCTGGATAACATTTCTTTTTCTCCTCTAAAAGTTTTCTGTAACTAGGAAGGTAATTGTATTTTTCATGATATTCTTTTAACTTTTGCCACTGATAAACGCTGAGTTTCATGTCCATGAAGAAAGCCAAAGCTGCCTTTATATCCCCTTCTTCCTCTTTTCTCAATTCTTCAGCTGTGTATTTAATTAAATCTGCAGAAACCTCTTCTGTTTCCATTAGTTCCATACTTCTTTTCTTCTTTGTTTTCTCACAGCATTATGTAAATTCCTTAGGCTCGGGTTTTCGTTTTGAAGTAGTTGGATGATTTCCAACTTCAATATAGCCCTCTTGAATCCAGTCCGTAGCTCCAAGCCGTTCATACATCCTGTTAAACTCTTGAAGACGTGTATTGTACTTATTGACAAACTTTTTATACTCTCGCAACAAAGTTGCTAAGGAGAGTATAATAGTTTTGTTCACATAACGGTTGTTTGTAAGTCCTAAAACTAAAAGAGTCAGATATAGAGTTATATATACCAACGTGATCAGCGTGACGAGTAGAGTTGAAATCCGGATGTCTGTCTGTCCGTCCGTCCGTCCGTCCGTGCAAGCTGTAACTTGAGTAAAAATTGAGATATCATGATGAAACTTAGTACACGTATTTCTTGGCTCCATAAGAAAGTTAAGTTCGAAGATGGGAAAAATCGGCCCTCTGCCACGCCCACAAAATGGCGGAAACCGAAAACCTATAAAGTGTCATAACTAAGCCATAAATAAAGATATTAAAGTGAAATTTGGCACAAAGGATCGCATTAGGGAGGGGCATATTTGGACGTAATTTTTTTGGAAAAGTGGGCGTGGCCCCGCCCCCTACTAAGTTTTTTGTACATATCTAGGAAACTACTACAGCTATGTCAACCAAACTCTATTGAGTCGATTCCTTCAGGCATTTCCATAAACAGTTCAAGAATGGAAGAAATCGGATAATAACCACGCCCACCTCCCATACAAAGGTTATGTTGAAAATCACTAAAAGTGCGTTAACCGATTAACAAAAAACGTCAGAAACCCTAAATTTTACGGAACGAACTGCAGAAGGAAGCTGCACCCAGACTTGTTTTAAAAATTGAAAATGGGCGTGGCGTCGCCCACTTATGGACCAAAAACCATATCTCAGGAACTACTATACCGATTTCAATGAAATTCGGTATATAATATTTTCTTAACACCCTGATGACATGTACGAAATATGGGTGAAATCGGTTCCCAACCACGCCTTCTTCCAATATAACGCTATTTTGAATTCCATCTGATGCCTTCTCTGTATAATACTCGTATATATGTACATTAGGAACCAATGATGATAGCGGAATAAAACTTTACACAAATACGGTATTTGAAAAATATGTAAATGACGGATAATGAAATCTCGATTATCACTTTATCATGCGAGAGTATAAAATGTTCGGTGACACCCGAACTTACCCTTCCTTACTTGTTTTCGTTGAGTTATCTCACACATTGGCCGATATAAAAACAAAAAAACAAACCTATTAACCAGATTCAACCCATTTTTTAGCACAAAGCCATACTACTATCAGGAAATATTCTCTGTGAATCTCTATCATAAATCTAACACATAGACTAATGTTTTCGGTAAAAAGTCAACTAAAAGTACTGGGGTCATATATTCAGTACCCAGGGGATTGAATAGTTTTTGCTGTTCGAATAGCAATTACCCGTCTGAAGAGTCTAAGGAGCATGCATCAGCTTCTTTGTCAAATGTAAAAAAGAGGACCCCTCAATCTGCGCCAACTACCGTTGTATAAGTCTCTAAAACATCGCATATAAGGTTCTATTGAGCGTATTGTGCGAAAAATTAAAGTCAACAAACTGATTGGACCTTATCAGTGTGGCTTTAGACCTGGAAAATTAACAACCGATCATTTTTTGCTTTTGCGTTTTTGTTGTCAATTTAATTTCATCATAGTACACAATTTAATGCCATCATAGTACACCCTGATGACATGTACGAAATATGGGTGAAATCGGTTCACAACCACGCCTTCTTCCAATATAACGCTATTTTGAATTCCATCTGATGCCTTTTCTGTATAATACGAGTATATACATTAGAAACCAATGATGATAGCGGAATAAAACTTTACAAAAATACGGTATTTGAAAAATATGTAAATGACGTATTATGAAATCTCGATTATCACTTTATCATGCTAGAGTATAAAATGTTCGGTGACACCCGAACTTA